>NW_009630584.1:47838-51436 GCF_000690535.1 Cariama cristata
AGCACGGGAAGCTGCTGGGACATCTCAGTACTCCCCAGTGCTTCGGTCTTCCCACCCACCACCAAAAGCACCTAAGGAAACCCAAATGCTTCAATTCCCTGACAATCACGATCTGTTCAGCCAACAGAGCACAAGATTAGGAAATAAAATTATCCTCCGAGCAGCAGTTATGAGCAAGGTTAGTTCTGCAGTGTTAAATATTTTCAACTAAGTGGGGTCTGTGAAAAAGGCTTGTTCTTTCCTAGAAGGAAAACAATGTACTGGAGATAGCTGACAAATGATAACAAGCAGGAGCTGCTGATGAAAAGCAGAAAATAAACTTCCTTTCTTTTCATTCATCATGCATGAGGTCCAGTTGTTCCCTCCAGACGAACATTACCAGGGACACCTCCTTCTTTTCTTATCTTGTACTGACTGGGAACAAACACATTCCTTGGTTAAAAAATCTTCCATGGATTTAGTTCAGTCCAAATTCTAACACAGGAAACCAGTGTTTAAAGGAGATGTCTGCAGATAGTTGTCATTTTAGGGCATGTTGACCGCTTGGCTTTAATAAAAGTCTACACTGGTACCTAACAGTTTCTCGGCCACTTTGGAGCATCTACGTCATGGATTACTACAAAGCTCAAAGGATCATTGGAAAACTACCAGGTTTAGGAGCAAAAATCATCCCATGATCCTTAAGAATATTTTCCCAGGGATGTCTGGGCTAAAATTCCCAAGTTATTCACCATTTTGCCCTGGTGAAGTTAGCAGGGCTTTGCCACAGACAGTTCTTTATTTCCCACTGAAGATCCAATATTACAACTTGACTTCTCTTTTCCAATGGAAACAACTGCCACAAGAGGACATGGCAAAAGAACACAATTTTGGGGGCTGAAAACCCTGAAAAAGTTTATTTAAGTAAGGTTTCATCTGGTTAGGAACAAAAGCCTTTTACAAGCTCCTGGACCTCTCCATCCTCCCCCAAAAGCAATGAAAGGAAAGATGTGGAAGCAGATGAAGAACAACAGGCAACACAAAATACAATTAACTTTAAGAACCCTGCGATGTTATACATCATTACCAGAAAATAAAATAATCCCACAATCCAGCCAGAAAATATCTTCAAGTTTCCTCCTTACTTCAAGACGAGAGTTTATATCATTTCAGCAGTGATAAACAGTCTCTTGTGGATCTCTACTGGAAGGATGTGACTGCATAACTACCACAAGATTATTGCTTTGCGAGATCTGCATCTTCTCAAACCTCAGCTGCTGCTTTTATTTATAATATGAGAAAGCCTACCCAGTGTTATTTCACGTTCTAGTCATTTCACAAAATAGCTGTTTCCAGTCAGAACCCAGAGGTTATAAAAATATTTAGCACAAGGATGGCAAACATCTTATTTTTGTTAGTTTTTCAAGCTTAAATTCCTACATATTCAGATCACATTTAACTATCATCTGTACCTGGATGTGCTAGGAATAGCAACTGCTATTGTAATTTCCATTATTTTAGAAGAATACAGCACAAACTTTGATCTGACATTTTGATATCTTGAAGATTTGTTTCCTAAGAGCAAAATTCTCATTTTTGCCCAAAACTCATCTGCCCAGGCTCCACAGAAGTTTGAGATCAGGACCAACATACTAAACCAAAAGAAAAATAAGAAAAACTTTCCTGAAGAATGCAATCAAAAAATCTCCCCACCTTGCTGGCTTTATTCCCTTTATTTTTTTTTAACTTATTCTCAGATTTCTCCCTGTCAAACTTCTGGTCTGCAGAGAGCCTTGGCCGTACAAATCTGTGGTACTTTTTCTCCACCGGTAGGAGAAATTAAACCTGACCTGAATTTCCTGTGGGGCAAAGAGCTGTTCGACCAAGGCGAAGTGTTTAAGGAACATGAATATATAAACAAATCTTGCCTGTGTGTCTTACCAAGAGGAATTGCTATTGCATTTCCCCATTTCACCCATTGTCGCATGAAATAGCGACCACTAAGTCACCACTAGCATCAAACCCAGAACAACTGGCATGACTGGAGAGCTAAAAGCGGCGGTGTTTGCAATGCTTTACCCTTCTGAGAAGTGCTCTTGGGCACTCAGGGCTCATATCGTACCTGCTGAATATAAACTGGAGATTGGGTTTGAGGGGCTGAGTCGGTGCCCCATCAAGCAGAGGGTCACCAAGATGGCTTAAATCGACTTCTTCATCGCCATTTCAACTGATTGGCATGGTGCACTTTCCAACTAGAGTACTAGAGACCTTGGATGTCTATGGACTAGAAGTCCTTTTCTTTCTCCATTTTCCTGCTTTCACCCTCTCATTTTCCACTATAGATACCAAAAAAACACCCCGTATATATCTTACAAGGTAGAAATGACCTGACTTTCCAGTTTAAACAAGAAGCAGGAAGCCTTTCTCTCCTCCTCCTTCCTCAATCTGTTTATTTTGAGCTCTCTTTGTACAACCTAGAGCAGTAAGAAAGGGCATCGGGCTCACAGGCTTTGATTTTTATTTTTTTTTGGTAGATCAGCTTTCAAAGTAAATAAGCAATCCAAAGCGAATCAAGCCTAACAAAAGGGAAGACTTTGCCTCTAATGTTCCTTTAATAACAGGTTGGATTGCTAACACTAGAGTCTTTCTATCTGCATAAACAGGCTAAATTATATAGCTATGATTTTAATGGGCAGAAACAAAGGTCAAAATCCAGGCGCTTTCATGTATACTATTATGATGAAAAGTCCTTTTATTTTACATTTCGGTTGTGGGAGTTTCAATAAAAGGGAGTCATGGAACAGTGGGGGAGACAAGAAAGACATTTGTGCCTCCCTTTTCAGCTGGTATTAATAAAATGAATGAGGCTTTATCTCACCAATTTATTTTGTAAACAAAACCCCCTTAACGACAAAGCAGTGTCTGCACAACTGCTGCGAAATACAAAAATAAGTAGCAAATCAACTATGACCTTACGTGAGGAAAAAAATATACATTCATTATGTTTCCTATACAGTGGGAATCTTTTTAAAGAGGTTACACCTATGCATTTTCTTCCCTGAAGAGGGGAAAATGAGTATTTGGCTGCTTGCAGACAAACCAGGTTGTACGAATGCATTTACTGAACCATGTATCTATTTCATAAACTCTGAATACCCCTCCTTAGCAATGAAGACTAGAGCTTTTGCTAAATCTGCTCCAGCCTTCTTCAATACTAAACTACAAAGAGACTGGGAACTTTAGATTCAGAGAAGCTAAGATAATGATGAATGAAACAGCAAGAGTAGTAAATCACTGTGAACATGAGCAGATCCTAAAGAAAGCCAGACATTCATTTTGAAAATGAAAATATTTTCAGGTCATCTTGACACCAAGATTTTTACAGCATTGCTTAAGAACCTGCCAGCAGTCCTCTCTCATCCAAATCTAACAGGGAGGCTTGTGCTGACAGCAGGACTTGAATGAGGACAGAGATACGAGACTCAGCTATTCAGGTGCTTGGCGGCATTGGTATAAAGGCGTTGTATACGGCACAGTCCCTCCTCTCCACTGATCAGAGTTTGGCAGTACCTTGAGAATCCTGAAGTTCACTGATGATGATGATGATGATTGACTCAGC
>NW_009630585.1:0-6741 GCF_000690535.1 Cariama cristata
TGCTCCTCTCACATAGTCTCACTCCTCTCCTTGGCTGCAGTTACTGTCACAGAGCAACTTTTTCCCCCTTCTTAACTCTGTTCTCCCAGAGGCACTACCTCTGTCACTGATGGGCTTAGGCTTGGCCAGCGGCAGGTCTGTCTTGGAGCAGGCTGACATTCGCTCCATTGGACATGGAGGAGCTTCTGACATCTTCTCACAGAAACCAAAAAACCTTGCCATGCAAACCCAAAACTCCATGTACTCCACAACTTGTGGAGTATGTTGTGTCATACTCCGCAACTTGTGCTTGGAGCAAGTCCTTTCTGGAATTTGTTCATATCTCTGGAACAGTTATGCACTACAAAGTTTTTCTACTTAGAGGTTTAGAAGAGCTGTGTACTAGTTGTTGTTTCCTTGAATGGCACTAATATTTATTTAAAGACAGGAAATAAGATAATTTTTAGAAGTTACTCTGTTGCAAGTTAAAATTTCTTTACCTCTTTACAGTAGTTTGTCAAAAAGCACTCATATTTTCTGTGGTTCTGTGGTGACTGCTAATTAATCATGACAATGATGTTATATCTTTTGTAGTTTGCTACAGTTTTTATTGCATTAAATTACATGGTTTTCTGCATGATTGTTTCAATACAAATTTATGGCTTCAAGGAATAAAAAACCAAACACTGCTCCATTATTCAGAATTGTACATGTTTTGGAGCTGTGCGTTGTGGATCTGGGAATAGATTTAGCCTCAAGAGAATCAAACAGTTGTTTGAAACGGTCAGTGCTTGAGTATCACCTTGCTTACGGCTATGAACTAATTGAGATTAAACTAAAATGATTGTGAGATGCTTCCTTTTCCTGTGCATCGGCAGTTTCCACTATCTGTTAATGCTTTAAAAGTATTATTTAGTCATTAAAAAAAATGGATGTGCTTCTGGGTTCCTCTTTTGTTCTAGCTTTTGCCTTTGTTTTTCTAAATACGTGCTGGTAGATGAAGAGTCCTCAGCTTCATTTATTGTGAGAAGATCTCGTAACTGTTGTAAGCATTTTTGTATGCTTGGCTATAAAACTATATCGATTGTACCAGATGCTGCCTTAACTTATTTTATAGAATTATAATGGATGCTGATGAGTCTTAGAGTCAAGCCTTTAAAGATAAAAATCTCTTTGCTGTGTGGTTTTTCTTTTTTTTTGGTAGAATATAGTAACAGCCCCCTTTAATTGAATCTTTTCACCTTTCCATTATTTCGATTAACATTTTAGTAAAACTTTTTATATTTTAATATTATAAGAAGTTTTGTGTCTTCGCTAAAGACTATAACAACATTAAAAATGTATTTTACCTGTTATTTAGGTAATAAGTGGCATGATTTTCAAGTGGGCTGAAGACCCAAGAACTCCCATTGCCTACAGTTTGAGATTTTGTGATAAAACATACGGGTTGATTATTTTATTGGCGATGTCTACTTCTAATTTCATGCCAAGGCCCAACAAGTTTATTGTTATTACTGATTAATTCATAACTAGACAAATACCCATTTGCTGTGATATATATCTTACTTGTAGTGTTAATTATTTATAAAAAAAAACCCGCATTGTAAGATCAGTGTATACATTAGCAGCAGTTTTTCCTTTTTGTTGCACTTTCCTGAGCCGAAAAGCATTTTGCAAGCCACACACGGCTTTTCACTTTTAAGTAAACTGTCTCTGGTAACAGTCTTCAGAAAGAATCTGTAAGGTATGAAAGTCAAAGGAAGCAATGTGATTAGAGAAAATGAGTACACTATTTGATGTTAGGAATGAAATCTTGTCTCCATTTGAGTTGATGGTGAACTTCCTGAGGCCCCAGTTTTAGCTGTGTTGGGCAGGATGAGTTTCTACTTTAGTATACTTTTGCCTTGGTTTATTGACTTGGGAATGCATCCTTTCCTATCTGTAAGATGTGTGAGGTAAATGACTTTGAAAGATAACTCCTACTGAAGCTCTTTTCAAATCAACTGATTAAAGCATGTTCTTCACTGGGCAGATTCTGCTTCATACTGCAGTTCCTTGTCCCATAGTCAGGCACTCCAGCTCCTGGTGACACTGTCTTGCTACTGGTAAAAGGAGGTTATTTTCCTTGTTCCACAGATGCTAAAAACTATGGCTGTTGTGTAACTACATACTCCAATGCAGTGAATTATTAGTGTTAGCGGTATGGGCTTCTGTTTAATTATGCACTGAGGCCTTACCTAGAGCCAGAACCGTACCCTTACAGTCACTTGACAAATCTGGAGACGCTTGCAGTTCACAGAAGAAGTACAAGAAAAAGATTGTTAAATTATATATGAGCAAGTAGTTAAAATAACAGAAGTTATGAACTATCATTTTTCCTCAGGGTCTCTTCACAGGTTTAATGCTTCTCTCCAACTGGAATTGCTTAATTTCTTCAGTGGTCCTTGTCCACTTCTAGCATGCTCCTCCTGCCTTCTGTCTTGCATGCTCTCCTGGAAGAATGTAGCTTCATTCTGCATGCACGTGTGGGAACATGGGCAAAAAAGGAGATGATTAAAGGATCTGTTATGATTCTGAACATTGTGCTTTTCTTCCCTAGTTTCTAGGCTCTCTTAGAAATAAATTCCATATTAGCTTTGCCTGTATGCTATATGTATAGCCTTAAGTGCTCCTCTACACATTAGAAAATTGTTGCAGTCTGATTTTTAGGTTAGAATATGGCTGGCCATATGATCTAGGTCATTGGGCGTTACGACGTTGTGTATTGGCTAATGAATTACTAGTATTCTGATGTAGTTTCGTTAGAATATAGTCTGAAAATTTTCTTTTCTAGTACTGACAGAGAACTAAGATGAACAAAGAATTTGTGCCCTTTTTATAATTACTTCCTCTTTGTTAGATGGGAATTTTTCACTAGATGACTCAGTTCCAAACTTCCAGGCAGCTGGTCCCTTAGGAAGCCAATACAGATCATAGAATGGTTTGGGTTGGAAGGGACCTTAAAGATCATCTCGTTCCAACCCACCTGCCATGGGCAGGGACACCTTCCACTAGATCAGGTTGCTTAGATGTCCACGCTGCGGAGACCAAATCTATATGTAGTTAAGCTTGTCTATTTTCACATGCATTTTATTGTAGTGTTACCCTTTTTAAGTTTTTTGCTTCAGTTTTGTGAGCTCCATCATGGTGAGAGCTAAAATGCATTAGATTTATAATAATTCTTAATATTAAACCAAGTTCATAGAAATTCTGTATGTTTAGTAATTTGTATTATGGTGTAAAATGAATGTAAAGTCTCTATCTGTTACAGGTATTTTAATGAGTAGTTTGAAAATTATTTTCAGTTCCGAAGATGAGATTTGCCAAACCTCCCTTTTTCACCAGACAAATGATGGAAGTCAAATGAAAAGGAGTAGCTTGTCTCTCAGATTCATTCTAATGCTATGACTTTCTGACATGACGTGAAGATGTCAGATCCATCTCTAGGCTTATATAATTCCCGTTCACTGTAACAGGAACTGCAGACACCTGTGCATCTTTAGGCAGGCAGGTTCTTGAATTCACTAAAGCTGTCCAGTACTAGAATGGCATGTCAAAACACAATTTTCTTCCTAAGAAAACAGAGCAATCATATTTTCTTCTCCGTGTTTTTTTTTTTTTTTTTTTTTTTTTCAAGAAGAAAAAGAGAAAAGAACACAGTAAAATTTCACTGGAATGAGTAGTAAGAAGAGAAAGAAAAGGACTGCAATTTGCAACATATTTTCATTTTCTAATAGTTTATAATTATAGAAACCAGGCAGAGAAACCTTTGCCACAGAACTACTCATTTTTTTGCTTTCTCCTGCACTTATTTATGTTATGGCTTAAAAGTGGTCAAGGTTAAGCAGATATGTGCTTACTAACTGTGATTTAATCCTGACTTCTCAATGTAGCTTCATATTTTAATGTAAACTGTAACCATTTAAAGTAAAAAGAGCTATTCTGAATCCATGTATGAGAAAAGACTATGTACAAACACAAAGGAAATAAAGAGTTTGTAATGAAGCCTCAGTGTTAATTTACATTTTGAAAAAACCAAAAAGTTGCCATA
This sequence comes from Cariama cristata, assembly GCF_000690535.1. Taxonomy (NCBI): domain Eukaryota; kingdom Metazoa; phylum Chordata; class Aves; order Cariamiformes; family Cariamidae; genus Cariama; species Cariama cristata. The sequence goes on from NW_009630585.1 coordinate 4,070, forward strand.
GTAACATGTAGGTTGCAAAAATTTTCTAAATCTGATGTATTAGACTGAGGAAACTCTTAACTTGCATGACATGTTTCTCAAGTTTTGTGAATAAGAAAGAGCATAGTCCTGTGCTTTTGTGGGGTTGGCCTCAAATAGCTCATATTTGTGCAAAACATAATAAAATATGAAGGCATTGGTAAGTTATGCAAACTGAGCCTTTTCTAATCAGCTTTCTAATTATGTTGTTCCTAAGATAATTGTTATTTGGATTTCTTTCCTAAAAAAAATGTAAAATATATAGGTGTTTTTCAGTACAAGAATTTGTTGCAGCTCTATTGCTGTTCAGCAATTGTGCATTTAATATTAATGATTTTTAAATATGCGGGTCAGTATATTATGTTTTTTTCTCATAAATTTCTTTTTCATTCTATTTAATTCACTAATCCTAATATTTTCTGTATGAAACAGAGCTTTGGTAAACAGACCAAAAGACAGAGTTAAAAGTGAGATCCATTTTTGCTATTTTAAAAGGCCGGTTTTAGTACTGTGCACTATGAGTATTGTAAACTCTAGTTCTGAGTGCCATGGACTGCTCTGTTAGCTTTCTAACTCCATGTGCAGTCAAACTGAGCGAATTACAGAGCAATCTGCAGGGTCAGTTGTTTAACTAGTTAATTTACTGCGTATCTCAAGTCTCAGCAAACAGCCAGTGTTTATCTTCAGTGCTATTTATATATTTTATACTGTTTAAGAATTATGTAAGCAATAATATCTGCCCCCAGTCATCATCTAATGCTTTCTAAATACTGTTGTGTTGGATCTAGCTCTACTGATGATGGCCAGTGACCTTTTGACTTATGGGACATCTGAAGTATTTAACTTTTTAAAGTGAAGTTTTTGCTGATGCCTGTTCCAGTTGAGTGTTAGAGCTTGAATAATTCTTCCATACTGGTATGTTAGATTTAACGCATGCAAAAATTAGATCTATTTTTAAATGTAATGACAGAAACTACTTACCACTAGACAGCACTAAGGTATTCCACCATTTTTTCAGCTGCAGTTCTATTGCGAAGTCTCCTTTTCCATTATCAATTATGAGTATCTTTTTTTTAAGTAACTTTTAAGTTCTTTTCTGTAGAATCATAGAAAATAAATTGAAAGCCCACAGCAGAACAGATTACACCTAAACCATTGCTCTGCTTTAAGACCTCTGATGATGGAGATTCTACCGCTTTCCTGGATTTTCATGCTGCACTCATCTATTATGTCTGCATTTACTCTGCGTGGTTGCTGTGGTATCAATCATTTTGTCATGTGGGAAGGCTGGAGCAGAAAGCACACACACACACAGAGTTCTTTGAAGTCCTAACATACTTAACCCAATTAAATTGTAAAGATAGTGTTTTATGTAGATTGCTGGGTTGCAGTTGCAGAATGTGGTGAACAGCAGATCAAAAAGCAGTGTTCATTCCCTGCCAGAGAGGAGGGAGGACCTGCTGAGGACACCGAGGATCAGTGGTAAGGTGTGGCATCCCTAATCAGGGGGACAGTGCTGGGACAATTCTTCTCCTTCATTGTTCTTCCTTGGCTCCTGCCCTTGAGGGTGCTGCAGCCATTTTTTATACCTACTTGTTGCCACCTTTGTTTTTGCACCTCATACAAGTATGTTTTACATATATGAGATGCATTTTCCTTATTTTGCTTGTTATACTGGTTCTACTGACCTCCCAAGGCTACATTCCTTCAGTAACCAGTAACTGACTGTGATTTATGTTTATACTCCCTGCCTCTGCTATCATCCTGTGCTTATACCCTGGGGGGCCCCTACTCCATGTCACTGCAGCATCGAAATGGCTTCTCATACTGCCCTGCCTGTTCCTGCTTTGCTTTTCCAAAATATCCCAGGTCAACAGACCACTAGTAGTTTTAGAGTTTGCCAAGGATTGCTATTTAATGATATTTTAGGGTTTTTAAACACAGAGTCCATGCACGTTGCAGTTTAGGAGTAGCATCCGTGACACTCTTGCCCACCTACTGTGGCTGCCCAAGACTTGCTCTATGTCTTGCAAACACAGTTTGTAAGAATGCATTTGATATTGAGACTAATGTCTTTCTTGTGTTACTTTGCTTCATATGGAAAGGTAAATGTGTAAGGGAGAATTGATTTTTTTTTTCCTGTTTTCAAAATACACGAGTTCCACTTCGTTTGAGGTAGAGAAGGCATTCAAAGAAGCACACCTTGCTCTCTACCAGTACGATTTCTGACAATTTTGAAGGAGGTCACTAGCAAACCTCTGTCCAATGGGAGAAAACTGGGAAATAGTAGGATGAAAAGTCAAGTTTTAAATCCATTTTTATGTAAACATTTTGTTCTTGGAAGTGTTGTCAATCTTGAATCTGCTGTTGTCAATCTTGAATATTTCTGAAAATCATCCATTTCTATTACTACTCTGTAAGTCTAACTTTGTGATTCTTTTTCTCAAAAGTCTTGGCAAATATATAGCTTATTTCTTTATGATAGGGATGATAACTGAACTGTATGTTAGAGTGCAAAGTCTATTAGGGAATATTCCTTGCACGCACTTAACTAATGTCCGTCTTCTGCATTTTTTATGTCAGGGCACCGTAAGGGCTGGTGGCTCCCTGGGTTTGGGGTGCGGTGGCATTGTGGCTCCCCAGGAGATGGGTCC
>NW_009630586.1:0-52973 GCF_000690535.1 Cariama cristata
TGCTGTCGTGTCTGCAAGGAGCTCTGCCCATGTCCCACTTACCGGATGTAGAAGAAAAAGACAAATATAGGAGCAGATCCTGCAATCTCCAGCAGCCTCCAGTTGCGAATACCATAACTCAATCCAGCCAAAAGCATCTGTCCGATGGCGAAACAGCAGTGAGAAATAAGCACTGCCTTTGGCCGGGAGGAGACACCAACCCATTCTGTAGCTGAGAAGAAGAATGGAGGTTCAGAGCCACTCATGCAAATGATTTCCCCTGATGCAAAGAGGGTGTTTCCCCTGGAGAAGGTCTCTCCAGGAGGTGAGGAGAGGACCCCGGCAGCCAGAGCTCTGGCATCAGTCACCCATGCAAGTCACCACTGTTTCATGAGACGCATCACCTCTCCTTATCGTCAGGGTGACCTGGTCCTCTGCAAGAGGACATGAAGCTCAGGTATGTCACCTCTTCGCCGTCAGCATCCACAGAATCCCTCACTGGGGCAGAGCTGGGGCCCTAATCGATGATGTCCCAGAGCCACTGGGCTCTCTCCCTGCACTGACCTCCCGAGTTGGGAGGTTGTCCCCTTGCCCTCCTCTGAGCACTGCCATGGGAGAGATGCTCCCTGTGGCTCTCACTCAGGGTGGAGGAGATGCCAAAGTGCCAAAAGACAGTGCAGAGCAAGAGCTGTCCTCACTGCGGTGTTTTTCAACTCGTACATAATGATTTTTATTTCTTTACAGACTTTTCCTATCGCATCTTGAGAGGCCACATCTGTCTGCCTTAGAGCATGGGCATCCTACTCACCTAAGGCCAGTATCGTCATGGTGATCCCTGACACTGAAGCCCCCACGACACATCTGAAGGCCATGTACACATAGAAATGGGGCACAAAGGCAATTCCTACACCAAACAAGCACTGGAGGAAGACAGAGATCAGAATGACTGGTCGGCGGCCAATCCTGGAGAGGAAGAGGGAAGACACAGTCGGTATTGGAGAGACCCCATGGAGATGGGGAAGAGCCCAGCCGGTCACACGGTGATTGTTATCACCTTCTCTTGAGGGTGATAAAGCTCAGACTAGGCTCTGGGTTGACATGAGAAGCACCCTGCGCACACACTGTGCCCTTCTCCCTTCAACCCCCACGGGACCTGAGGACTTTGATCAGGGTCCCTGTTAGTGAGGAGCGGTGACAAAATGCCCAGGGTGCAGTGACCAGGCTGGCTGGGAGCAGTGAGCTGCTCTGTGCACCGCTGGCTTTGCACAGACCCTGGACGGGCGGTTGTGTCTCCTCACCTGTCACTTAGTGGCCCAAAGATCATGGATCCTAGGAGAAGCCCCGCCATGTAGACAGACTGGGAGATGTCATTCAGGTCCTTCCTGTCACACACCAGGTCAAACTGGAAGAAGGAAACACAGATGCTTTTGTTCTTGACGAGCTCCAGATGCTTTCTGAACCCACCTCCAAGGATGTGAGTCTCCATGGTATGCACGTAGCACACAAGTCAGAGGTGGGGCAAGCCCACCCACTCAGTGGTGCCCCTCTCCTGGGCACTGGGACCTGCAGGACTGTCCCCCCAAGGCACCCCCAGGGGAGCCTCTTGGTTGGCAAATTTTGCTTAAAGTGGGACTTGGGACAGAAGTCTTAGCAGCTTGCTTCCCCCTAGAGCTCCTGCCCTCCCAGAGGAAAAAGAATGAGCGCAACGCTGATTCCTGAGGCAAGTAGTTTCTGTTAAAGCGATGTTCTGCATCCAGAGGGCATCTATGGAAAGAGTCATATAGGGAAGATCATGTATAGGAAATACAGAGAGGTCAGAAAGCAGCGCAAGAAGGTTAGCACTGCTCGCAGGAGCACTGTTGGTGTTGCTGAAGCTCCTGTTGACCATTAGATGTGTGGTTTTGCAAGCTTTCCTCTCCCGGTCAAACCTGGTGTCTCCGTACAGAGCGAGGAGCGATGAGGAACTCGAGCTGTTTGCAACCACCTAGAGCTGGAGTTACAACCCCGAGATCCCGAGGCAGACACCCCACAGCTGCTCGCCCTGACAGTTCCCCAGCGTACGTGGGAGCAGAAACCAAGTGCTGAGCTCTGCCTCCTTCCCCTGGCCACGGTGTCCGAAGCACAAAGCTGTGCACAGGGACAAGTTGCAAAGTTACCCTCAGTCTGCAGAGGGACATCTGGGGCAGAAAGACCCAAAAGGTCCCACCAGGAGTGATTAATCTCTCCACCTGCTCTGCCTGTGGCCCCGCTGGCATCTCTGTGGCAGCCTGCAACCCCTCTAGGACCACACCTGGGGCCTGGGTGGTGGAGCCAAGGTCCCCAAATCACCCCTGATGTAAATCTCAGCCCAGCCCAGCTGCACCATGGCCGGCACCACCTTTGACTGAACTGCAGGACAGGGCGGCCGTTTGGGTGTCCCATCCTTTCCATGTCCCCGGCACGTCAAAATGTGATTACAGACCTCGGTCAGCAGGGATGGCGGTTCTGCTGAGGGGTACACCCAGCCACTGCTGCATTTCTCCGTGGCGTTCAGGCCATATGTCATGATGGAGTCGAGGTCCCAATCCACCGGTGAGTACATGGAGCACTGCTCGTACGCCCCATCCACGTCCCGGGGCAGGGTGAGGTTCAGCTGCTGTTCCTCCGTCAGGTTGGGGCCGATGGCACGGATCCAGCTGGTGTCACAGTGATGTGGCACGTGTGGAATCATAAAAAGTTGGCAAAACTGGTGGAAAGCCACCGTGAGGCAGGGAAACAAGGTGAACAGTACCAGCCATTTCTGAAATGGCCCAAAATCACCAACCGCTTTCAAAATTTCCCCGATGCCTGACATTGGCAGCTGCGTCTGGAACAGGACAGTGCTGGGACAGACTTTCCAGAGGGCTGGAATTAATGTTTAAACCTAAGATAAGCTCTGCAGTTGTAGGCAGCCACCACAAATATGTAAAGTCAGGACAGAATGCCTGATGTTCTGCCTGTCCTAAGTACACCATGTAATATATTAATCATCTCTGTGCCACCCACGAACATACAGTGCTGGCTGGAGGAGAAGGACCCCTGTTTCAGGCAACCTGGGCCACCCCGTCTGCCGGGGCCAGGCAGCATCGACAGGGGAAGACTCTTCTCCAAAGCAAATGCAAGTGCAGCATTTGCTGAACCATTGAGCTGGTCCCCAGTGGTTCCACTTGGGAAAGGAAAGTTCAGAGAGGTCCACATGGGGGCTTGATGCAGAGCTGGGAAAAGTCCAGGGGAATAAAGGGAGTGATGCCAGTGGATGGGCAGAGCCAGAGACGAGGAAGGGTGACCAGTTGGCTGTGGTCCCAGGCGATAAGAGACTCCATGACCTTCATCTTTTGCAGCTTCCCTGCGCAGCCACGAGCAAGCCACGTGCGGGCCCTTCAGCCTTCCCACCAGTTCTGGGCCACCCCATAGGCTGGTGAGGGCTATAGGCACGGAAGATTTGGGGAAGGCATACAGGCATGGGAGAAATCCCACACAGGGCATTGCCACTTGAGGCAGGTTTGGCAAATCGCAGCTCAAATGCCTTCCTGCTTTAAAATGGCCATTGAGAACATGAAACCAACTCTGTTCAGCCCATCCCTGATGTAGGAACAGCATTTGCCTGCGGCCCCTTTGGGACGTCCATGAGGTAAAGCCTCCAGAAGTGCCCAAAAGCAACTTGGATGCTCCTTCTCCTGCCCACCGATCCATGGGAAGAGCGCTGTGTAAGTGTGATGGAAACCAGACCATGACTGCCCCATTTGGGTTGACCAGGGCACCCACATGGGTCAAATTTGGAGGTACACCAGCTCCGCAGGCAGCCAGAGGAGAGATGCTGCCCTCGTGCTAAGCCCAGCTCAGCAGCCACCAGCAGGCAGCACCAAAGATAGAGAAAAGCAGGCAGACACTGAACCAGGCAGAGGTGCCGGACAACACAGAATCACAGCATCACAAAATCACAGAATCACAGAATGGTTGGGGTTGGAAGGGACCTCTGGAGATCATCCAGTCCAACCCCCCTGCCAAAGCAGGGTCACCTACAGCACAAATTGGGTCTGTTCAAGTCAATTAAGAATCTCAGATGGAGGATGAAATTGAGATGCCTCTGTTCACCCTGGGCTCTGCTTCATCGGCAGGAGATGGGACAGGCCTAAATCTTGCTAAAAGCAGAATCATGCATGTCCACAAGCTCAGGAGGTTTTCCCAGGCCTGATCCTGCTGTCTCCCCTGGCTGTCTCCTGGCTCCATTCTAGAAGGAGTCCAGGGCACAAAGCAGCCTCATCCACTCTTCTCTGCCATGGTTTAAATGCAGAAGCCCAGGAGGGTCAGTCAGACACCAGCCATGGGTCTCATGGACCTGGAGAAGCAGGAGCCAGAGGACTGGCACAAAACACTGCCAGAACTTATGAGAGAGAAAATGGGGTCTGCTCTGCTCTGACCAGCATTGGAGAGCCTGAGCTGGGCATCACCCTTAAAGGAGGCTGGAGGATACCAAGGCCCAGGGCCGAGAACCAAAGGAAGGAGTGGGAACCCCGTCGCTGGAGGTTTCCAACAGCAGGTGAGGAAGCAGCAACGGTTGACCAGAGCCGAGTCACATCTCTGGGCTGAGATGGCCTCCTCGGGCCCTGACCATGTGTCCATGACACACCTTTCCATGGCTTTTGGTCAAGGTCATGAGGAATTTTTCTGCTGCTATTTGGGAAGATCTTGTGCACCAAAGTCAAAGCACGGAATGAGCGTTGCCTCCAGGCATGCCCTGCTTGAGCCCACCACACTCCAGCCTTCAAAACACCGTTTACCACAGCACAAAATGACCAGAAACCCAGAAACAAAAGGATGCTACAAATCTGAGTGACCAGCATCACCTCATGGGCTGAGGGGTACACCCAGCCACTGCTGCATTTCTCCGTGGCGTTCAGGCCATACGTCACGATGGAGTCGAGGTCCCAATCCACCGGTGAGTACATGGAGCACTGCTCGTACGCCCCATCTGCGTCCCAGGGCAGGCTGAGGTTCAGCTGCTCTTCTTCCGTCAGGTTGGGGCTGATGGCACGGATCCAGCTGGTGTCACAGTGATGTGGCACGTATGGGACCATAAAAAGTTGGCAAAACTGGTGGAAAGCCACCGTGAGGCAGGGAAACAAGGTGAACAGTACCAGCCACTTCTGAAATGGCCCAAAATCATCAACCGCTTTCAAAATTTCCCTGATGCCTGACATTAGCAGCAGTATCTGCCGAGACAGGCTTCCCCGGGGCTGGAACCGCTACTTAAGCCTGACATAAGCTCTGCAGCTGTAGGCAGCCACAAGAAGCATACGAATTTGAAGAAAAAGCAATGCTCTGGGTTTGGATTTGTACTCACACTGCATTCCCATTAAGTGAAATGGACATTTCAGGAGGTGCACATCCTCCAGGGGAGGTTACTTTCCATTTGGAAACTCCTCAGCTGGCAGGAGAGATTGTGAGAAGGTGATGGGGATGTGTCTGAAGAGCAGGGAAGCCTGGAGGCATGGGCAGTAGAAGACACCTCACGAGGAGTACCCACAAAGGGAAACACCCCAGGATGAAGGTAACTGGGGTGGACTCTTCAGTCACAGGAGGACTATGAAGGCAGCATGGAAAGGCTTTAGGACTGTCCATAAAGGGATTTCATACAGAGGCATGGGGGGCAGACAAAACAGGGATATAATTCTCCGGGGCTTTTTTAAGCAGGGTTTGGCCAAATACTGGAAAGACTGCAAAGAAGTTGGCTTCGATGCAGAAGGTGAGATTCAGGAACCCAGAACGTCCCTTACCATCCCATGTCTTAAACTTGGAAGTTACATTCACCCAAGAAAAAGTTTTCTGGGTCTGCAAGTAAAGAGGAACACCTTAAGAAAAATAAAGAGCCAAAAAATGGCAAACTAAGCCCAAGAGCCTTTGAGAGAATGCAAGAGGCAGCTTAGAAAGTGCCACCATCCAAAACTACAATTTTTTATTTTTGCTTTGGTGGGGAATTTTTGTTTAAGCAAGAACATGCATATTTTTAAGCAAACACTGATGGGTGCATCCCAGCCAAAAGGCCTGGGGAACATGCCTAGAACTGGACCATCCCTATCCCCTCCCAAAAGACACACACCTTGTTCTTGACAGTTCCTGAAGCTTTAGAGAAACTTCTCCATTCCCAGCACTCCAAGCAGGAAGACCCCTTCTGCTTCCATTAATGGAGACACCATGATCTTGCTCAAAAAAACCCCCACTAAGCTCGGGGTAAATCATGTCAACAAACTGGCAGAGTTTGAATGAACAGGGCACCTCAGGAACAGTAAACATACAAAAAGTTTCCAAGGACCTCCAGTGAGAAATATTAGGGTTTTTTTACTTCTCAGGTAACACTTCCCTTGATTTCTGAAAATTTCCTTCCTTTGTGGAAGATGTGCAAGAAATATTGAAAGATGTGAAGGAAAACTCTAGGGTTTCTCCAGTGCAGTGCTTCAGAGAGTTGGCTTTCCAAGAGGGAGCCAGGCACTCTCTGCTTGCAACCAGGCACTTCTCTTTTGCATGACATTAGGTGACACTGAAAGGTTGTGGTTCAGCTGGCAGCAGCCAGACAAGGTCCCTGTTAAAGGATGACCACGACTGGGGAAAGCTGTCCAGATGCCCACTCAGACACCAAATTGCAGCATTCACCGTGACAAATCTACTGCCAGAATCAGTGGCATATTAGTGTTTTCAATCTCGTGGCAAGAGGTTTACTGACAGTCTGCCAACAGTCTTCTCACCTCCACACTTGGTCAAGACCTTTCACTTCCAGCACCTCCTTGCTCTCGCAGCCTAAAGCACGACCGCTGGCACACAAGTATGCTGCAGCAGGGGATACTGGTGTGTCCTGGTTTCAGCTGGTGTAAGATTAATTTTCTTCCTAGTAGCCGGAGAGAGGAACGGCACAGTTAGAACTAAGAGTTGTCAGGATGACGAGAGATGAGGACATGCCTGGGCTCTATCTCTCACCATCAGTGTATTTTCCTGAAGTCCTGGCTCCACTACAAACTGGGTGAGAACTCAGAGGCACCCTTGGATCAGATCTGCCCTGAAGCTTCAAATTCAGCAAGAACAAGTATTGTGGAGGTGGAGAGGAGGGAGTGCAGTTCATGCTCCAAACGCTTCTCAGGGTATAAAATCATCCCACATTAATACCAGCCTGTGTCACCCTGAGGTGTTCCTGGACAGGAGAAATTCATTCTCAGCTGCACAGGACATGTAGAGCTTGGAGTAAACTTTTCATCTGGAGACAAGCCCTCAGGGTACAACATCCTAAATTCCATCCTGGCTCCATTCCTGCACACCACTCCTGCAGAGCATCCCCAACCCCTTCCCCACTGAGTCTTCCTGGGAGTTGTTGAACCTCCCACCACCTCAAATAGAAATGCCCCAGGGGCTGCAGACATCACTCGGACAAACCCCTTCCCCAAGATGCACAATCCAACCCAACGACAGATAAACCACACACCAAACACTTGCCAATGGACAATTTGTTCTTTATTGATTAAAAATTAGAGACATGCAGTAAAATACAAAGTCCAAAAAAGGAAAAAAGCCTGAATATTTTACATCTTTCGTTATAATCTACAATACACCAAAGCTGTGAAGAGGATCCGTTTTCATTAACAGAGCATTGTCCTTAAAAGTAGGAACTAACTTAAAATTACCACCTGCTTCCAGGTTCAGATCAGAAATTTGCAAAAAAACCAAATTCTTAGTGACGCTGGAAAACAATTGTGAACAGCATTGGCACTTACTGGAACAACATCAGAAAGGACAGTTGTCTAGCATTGTAATAGCCCAAGTAAATATTTTGGATCCCTACCCAAAACCTCTGGAGATACATAGAGCAAAACCCATCAGTTTCTTCCTTATTTATTTTCTCCATTAAAGAACTAAGGAGCCTTGGGTTAGTGTGAGCTCAAGCTCGCTAAGTCTTGGCTCTGGGAAGGTGGGGAATAACTTAATAAATAGATGCTGCATTGTTCCATTTGAGCAGTTCGAGTCCTACCTTTCTCAGCACCAGTACACAAATGAACAAGGAGATCCCCACGGCATGCAGGCAGAAGGGAAAATAATACTGTACCAAGACTATTTTGTCTCCATATCCTAAGGGTTTCCACTACAACCATATCGAGCACAGGGTGACACGAAAACCACGATGCCAGCCTGCTCTTCCCAAGCCAAGAAGCTTGATGGGGAAAGTCGTAGGGAGTGTTTTGTATCACAAAACAGGAGAAAGTGCCAGAGGTGCCACACACGTGTGCACGCACACACTTGGCCAAACCCAGCTACCACCAACTCCCTGGGATCGGTCACATGCTTCTTGGGCTCCTGAGAGCATCTGCTCAGCACCCTGGGATGCTCTCGCTCCCAAATCCTTTCTCCTCACCCTCCCCTTCACACTCACCAGCCACGGGGCTGCCAATAGCCCATGAGGACATAGCAAATATCCAGCTAGGGGCTAAAAGCAACAAGGGCGGTATAAAAAGAACATGCACAATTCAGGAAACTTCCACAGCTGCTCATAGAGAACAATATATAAATACAGATTGTTCATCTGAAAACTTGGAAATAAAAAAGAAGTCCTAATTGAACCCAGTCATTCTGCTTTAACACTTTGTTTCTGCATTGTTTGTGGCTGATGGAAACCAAACACATTTCCATCTGAGTGTTAAATTACAGACTTACAATTTCTGCGTAGAAAACTCTCCAGAGCCAATAGCAGTTACAAAGGCCAATTGTGAAATAGTAGGAAAAAAAAATCAACAGCATTTATTATTCACATATTGCATTACAAGTGTCTCTTATCAAACTCAGAGTATAATTTATATTATCCATGTAGAAACTCAAACTCAACACCACATAGAAATAAAAGCTAAATATGTGTGTGACAGGGTTTCAGTGACATCCTGATCAAACGTCGAGGCTTGGACCGACGAGCAGGCTGACGACCCGAGCGATTAGTGCAGGAGGGACACAGCCCGGCGCTCGCTTGCCCAGTACTACCACTCTACTGGCGATTCTTTATTGCTGTAAAACACGACAGGGATGGTTCCACGGGTACCAGTTTGCAGAGGACTGGGAAAGATGTCGGGAGGACTCGCGCAGCCAGGCATAACAGACTGGGTTTCAAGAACAGTTTGAAGTGCATCTTTTCCAAACGCAGAGTGACACAGACCTCCTCTCCCTCTGACCATGACTACTTTGTTGATCATCAGAAAGACCAGTTTCCAGACAGCAATGCCTCATTGGTCTGCTTTAAGAACAGACTACATCTAAGATGCAAAATGAAAGACGTTTTGAGGAAGGACTGCTTAACGTAAATTAAAAGGTTCAGCCCTCATGCCACGCCTGGCACTCATGTGGAGAGAACCAAAATGGTAAAAAAAAAATAAAATTAAGGCAGTTTACAAAGGGAAGCTGACTTCTAACACCTCAAAGTCAAGGAACTTCTCAAGAACACAAACACAAGGGAAGGTGGCTTTCCCTCCCGTGGGTTAAGACTTAGCTTGCTTTCTCAGGTGCAAGCATTCAAACCAACAGTTTTAAAAAACACAGCTGAAGAGAAGCAGATTTCTCAGCACTCCGGGTGACCCAAACAACATGTACACTGGTGTTTCAGATAGAAGGAGAAGCAGGTAAAGAACAAAAAAAGAACTGTTCAGTATTAAAACTTGTGCAAAAATAGCAAGTGAAAAAAAAATGAAACCACATGTAAGCAAACATTTAGGCAAGATCATCAGAGCAGTGGAACCCCCTGCTTCGTACTCAGTAGTATTTTTCTTTAAAGTAAGGCAATAATAAAATGAACATGCAGGCAATGACGTGTTGGATCTGCATGTTTGAGATGACAGATACAAAAACATGAGAGTTGTTTACAAAAGGTGTAAACGCCATCGGTAATTTCAGGAAGGTTTGTGATCCTATTAAGGAAAATGTTAAAGCTTCTAGGAAGGGGGCTGTAGTTCAATTCTTTGGCAGTAGTGGTTGTTGGTTTTTTTTTTTTAGGCTAACAGAAGCATTACGAATATGCACATGTGGGTTCTCAGTTGGGAAACATCTCCTGGGACCATTGTTTAGCTGATGCTGAGCTGTGCAAATCCTATAAGTTTGCCATCATCAGGAATATCTGAACCTTCGACACCAGATGCCTGAAACACAAGGAACAGAGATTCAAACAGCAACACACATGCTCTACCCCCCGATACATACCACGCTACGTATCACAACCAGGTGTACCAGATATGGTCTGGGGAGGGAGCAGTCACAGGACAGCTTTGCAATGTATTCAGCAGCTCACACTACCCAAAGTTAAAATCAAGCACTTTTTTTTTTATTGCCTTTTTCAGAAGCTAGGAAGGGCTGGGACTGAAGTTTTGCCAACGTCTGCTCTGACTAGGCGTTTGTGCATTAACTGGGGCAAAATAAGTGAAAACTCCTTACAGAAAGATTCAAAAATAAAGGCACTTACCGCATCACTACCAATAAACTGGTTACACCTTTGCTTTGCCACTGTAACTACCTCTGAATTTCACCACCTCTGAAGGATTCATCTGCTGTCCTTTCTCCTCTCCTAGCCTGTCTTCTCTTAGTTTTGGTTCTCTTCTTTTGCCCCCCACCATTTTTTTTTTCCTCCTCCTTCACTTCTTCCTCAGAGACAATGTATCTGGACCCTCCCCATTCTCCTCTTCCAAGAAAGGAGTCCATTGCATTTCTTAGCCCACTTTACCTGCCCTGAAGTACTTCTGTCCTTTCAGGGCAAGTATACATTCCAAGCCCAGAAAATACAGTTTTGTAACATTTTTATATGCTTATTAGCCAGGATAAGGGAATATTTGTGTTAGCACATCATCTCACACTCATTTAACCCAGAGGACACAAGCAGGGAGCTTGCATTACCTACTGTTAGACAACCAGTAGGAAGCTTTGGGAAAGAAGGGAGGATTTAGAGTGCATACATTAGATGCCCACAGTAGACATAACAGGCATCTATATGCAATGCCTTCTCTTTGCAAGTGACAACTTGTTCAATTAGGGGACAGGAAAAAATACCAGTTTGAAAGTGACGGATCTGTTTGCTTGGGGCTCCTCCACAATTTTCTGCAAATTAGCGGCAACTGAAATCACACAAACACACAAAGAAAATGGACAAATATTAGGACAGGCTAGAGAAAAACATCCCAAACTCATTAGGCCTCTTTCTATTACTTAAACTTAGAACTTTTTAAAATGATAAAAAAAGTTTAGGTCTCAGGCTCAATCTACTTAAGTCTAAAGCTTTAAACTGTGAAAATGCCGTCATTTGTTACTATGCTTCTTTTTCAGAGGTAACTATTTTTTTCCTGATGTGGTGGGATTAGTAGTAATAAACTGCCCAACTGCACCTAGAAATCCAGTTAACTTTGCACTAGCAGCCTTTCCAGGCGTTGCAGCCCGTGTGTAAGGAACAGTTTTGCTTGCTGTATTCGAAATATATAGGCAGCGCTGACAGTTTAAAAGTCTCACCTGCTGCACAGAAGGACACATTTATTTAATAAACTGTTGCTAGAGGTAGCTGTTCATCTAGTCGTTCAGACCCATGTAACACAGGCTGCTGCCCCATTGCATGTGCACTTCACACTTCCTTCCCCAGCCCTACTTAAACCAAAAAAGCCTGGCTGATTCCATTCCCAGACCTCTCTTGCGCAGGACTTGTGAGCAGTACAGGCTTGTGCAGCAATTTGGCAATGCATACATGTCAGATGATAATGCATCAATTAGCCTTCATTCTGCGTTACAGGGAACATTTGCTTCATAGTGTTTCCAACTAGATCATATTCTCGTGGACTGGGGGTTGCCTAAATGTACTGGCACAGAATTGTCACCAGAATTAACAGCAGTTTTGTAGAGTCACTGGGGTAGAGAACCAAGGCCACAGCAAACTCTCCCAGTACCCACTAATCAGATCATTTTAAACATGCCAAAAAAAAGATTGAAATGGTTAGAGCAGAAAAATTAATATGTAATTACCTATTACCAGATCTCTGCCATCAACAAGACCTGCTGAAATGAGTTCTTGAGACACACCATCAGCAGTATCTGTTGGGGAGAAACCCAAAAAGCCAGTCACCACGTAACAGAAATTGTTCGACGGTTGCAGGCATCACACAGAAACCTAAAGGAGCTTGTACAAACCAAATGGCAAAAGTGTTGTTTACACAAGATGGATATTAGGGTATACACCACGTGCAGTCAGACATCCCTGAGCTATGCTGTCAAACTCTTGAGTTGGAATTCATCGAAGGGCTGTAATTTGGTCACATCCATGAACAGTTTTACAAGAGATGTCTTCTCAACAGCAGTGCTCCAAGTCCAACCATAAGACAAGCCTTTTAGGAAATCACTGTGGACAGACACTCATACAGGGCTTCCATACACACAACCGCACAACACTGAACACAAAACTTCCCCTTCAAAACCACCTTCACACACTGGAATTTCCCACCAACTCACCTCTCCCTGGGGTAAATTCAAATCGAATATCATTGAGCTCTTTCTTTGAATTCCTGTGGAAAGAAGAGAATTTTATATAGACCATTTCATTGCACTGATCGGTGCCCAAAAGAAAGTGCCGTCACTGAATAATCAGTCTGTGAAGAGAAGTGAATTCATTGCACCCTTCCCCCTCAAAGGGCAGAAACTAATCACTTGGGTGTGCATCTGGAAGCAGGGCTCTCGGCCTTCTCAGAGCCCGAGTGGGCTGAAGTCCAGGATAAGTGAGTGCCACCTCTATGGTATAAGGCCATGTTGTTCCACTGTCTCAGCAACTCATATCTGTCAGCAGATATATCCTTGCAGCATCCCTTCCTTCCTTCAGAGGAAGGAAGCGCTTGCTTACTGCAGATACACACACATTATGCAACTGTCCAGGAACAACTGGGAGGTGATGCTCAGAAGTCCCAGTCCAATGTCTATCAACAACTAAGATGCCTCAGAGATGAGAGGCAGGTTCCTTAAACGAGAAACGTCAATATGTGTAACATAGTAGAATGCGCTTACAATCCTTTTTCTGCCTATTTCTAGGGACGCAGACCAGAATCCATGCCTTGAATTGGGTAAAAGTTCTTCACACTCAGAACTGGCTGAAGTCTGAAGTTGTGCCTGAAGAGTCAGATGGTCCAGCACAAGGTCAGAACCTCTGAATCCCTGATCCCCTTTAAGGAACCTGACTAATTCCTTCCTTCCCATCCCGTTAGAGTTTAAGAACATTTATACAAATATCAAAACCTCTTTCAGTCTACACCTCTTGCCAAACTGAAGAAGCAGATGAGATAACCTGCTTTTCAGGGTTCCAGTTTCAGAAGAGTGGTTGAAATCCAAGCTGACAAACAACATACAACCACCACCCTTTTAATTAAAAGGCAGATGGCAAGATGCACTACAGAATTCTTTCAGTGTCCCTCTCTACAAAGGCTCACTTTGACAGAACAAGTCAGTTTTGTGTCCTTACCTTAACCTTAGTACGAGGCTGATGGGGACTTTTGCATCTTCCTGTACCGGAGCCGCAGCAGGGGCAGGTGGAGCCTGTAATAGGATTACATCATTTTAAAGCACATTAACACTTCTTTTCTTTAGTTTTAAAACTAGAGATAACCTTGACCAACTACAAATACAAATAAAAGCTTAGCTTATCATTGGAATCACGCCACTAGGGTGAAAAAGAAGACAGACAAATGAAACAGGAGAACTTCATGCTTAAATAGTAACCCAGGAGGTTCTCTCTGCAATTGTCTCGAAAAGAGTAAAAGCCACACAACTTTGAGAAATGCCAAAATGGCAGGAGACTTCAGAAGTGTTACATGTAAGAAGACTGCTTGCTCTGCATCAAAGCTTCAGGGTTTTGGGCATTCACGACAGCTTCAAGACCTCCTGTGTTTTAATTCCCACCTCAAACATCTGACTTAAAAACCTGATACAATTGTGAGGATTACTTAGGAAATAATTTAATTGGCAGATTAGCATATACTCTGAGTTACTTTTTTGTGAAATCAAAGGCTTTAAGAGCACCTAGCAGCAATTTTATAGCTGTCTATTTTAATTTCTAAATTACATCTGAGTAATTATCGGAACGTGTGATCAAAGAATTTTATATTAGTCAGCAGCAAATTTCCAGTAGGAAAGATCCAGGAGGTGTCCGTCTTTATAGCACTTATGACACTTCCACTAAAGGGCTAACTGTTAATCAATCTTCACCAAGAAAAAACAACAAACAACAGAGAGAAGGATCAGTGACTCTTCTGCTACGCAAGTCATCTGTACTGCACATGCTGAGGCAGGGACTTTAAATTTGCAGTAACAAGACAGACACAATGCTAGGCTGATAATTTAAGCCTAGAAGTCTTGACCAAGCTTTTTCATCTAGATCATTTGCTTTTTCATGAGAGAAAAAAACCCATCCTTTGTTTAAGACTAGTATTTTACTCCATCTGTTGGTGCCCTTGTGCCAGCAATGCAGCTCAGGGCTTCCGATCACAATCTTGTTTCTGTTGAAGCTGCAAGTTTTAGCAGGTCAGTGAAAACAAACAAGGGTTCATAGAGAAGCCCAGAGGTCTACAAAACAGTAACCAATAAGCTACTAGAACCAGAGGAGAGCTATAAAGAATAACACACTGACACAGAGAGCTGTAAAGAACAACATATTAACGAAAAAGAGCTATAAAGAAGAACACACTAACAGAAAGGTATGAAGTTCACCTTAGGACAAGCTACCAACAAATAAGCTATTGGGCACTAGTGGCAGGGAGCAAGATACTCTGCTAGTACAACTCCAAACACTTTCACTGAGACCAACACTGCTACTTCGTTTACCGAACTGAGAGTCCTGGCCTTCACTGCTGCTGGTGTTTCAACTGCTGCATAAAATTCAGGGATTAAACACTGGCCCTTTTTCAAGAGATTTGAAGGGGTTTGATTTAAGTATTAAAGCTAATTTTAATGTAGTCAAGAATATGTCAGACCCCATCTCCACTATTTTTGTTTAATGACTAATGCACTGTCTTTAACAGTTTTGTAAACAGGAACATGAGCTGACTGCAGTAAAGTGATATACGTATCTTTCTACGTTCTTTAAAGTAAAAATAACGAAACATTTCTAGGAAGGAGTAAGTCTAAGAGTTATTTTCCTGACCAACACTGCCAAGTTTCTTCCCCTTAGGTCTGCCAAAAGGTGATGGTAGCTTGGCCCCCTCCAACAGCAACAGCCTCTCCCCACCAACAAACATGAACATTAGTGTCTTTTATAAAAAAGAAGTGCCATCATTCAGGAGTCTGGCAAACTCTACAGTGCTTTACTCCAGCAAACCACAAGACACGTTCCAAGTGTCTCAGTAATGACTTGGGTTGGCCATTTTTCTCTTTTTAACACAAGCCAGAGCTCTTTCCTGACTTTTCTATGCCTGCCTATCTGACCTATATCCTACACTTTGGGGTGATGTAGATTTCACATCCCCTATACTTCCCCTCAAAGGTCCGTTCTCCCCTCTCTGCTTGAAATGGAAGTGAACCACAAGGTTCAGAGCTTCCCAAATACGGGGTTTCTCCACAATTTTTGACTGCTACAAGGACAGTTTTAACCTAGGCCTCCTGTCTCTCTTCTGAAGTCTGGAGAACTTGAATGTTCTAGTTTCTTCCTCTCACTTTTCTCTCCACTCTTATCCCATAGATGCCAGTGATGCTGAGACAAACAATTAGAGTCTGTTTGTGCTGCACCTTAAAATTCAGGAACAAGCAGCTGGCACTTAAATGAGACTCTCCTTTTTTCTTACCTTCAACCTTGCCTCAAGCCAGAGTCCACTCCCTAAACAGCATAAAAAGTCACTGCTCACCCATAGAATAAGAACAAAAAACTGCCGCACCCACATTAACTGTCTTCCTTTTGCAAGCCACCAGGCCAGCTGGCCCTTCTGCATAAGCAGCAGTACTAAATCAACTTCAGACAAGCAACTTCCATGGCTTCAGATCATTTTAGCATGTCTGGAATAGAACAGCTAAGTGTAAAGCTGAAAGCTGATAGGAAGGGTTTCAGATCTTACCTGGGCTGCTGCTGGGGCTGCTGGAGGAGCCTGACTAGGTGGAGGTACAGCAGTTTGAGGTTGTGCAGGTACTTGTCCTGCAGCCTGAGGTAGTTGAGTAGGTGCCTGTGCTGGAGCATTGAGTGAAGGACCTGGAGGCTCAGCTGATGGGAACAGCTGCAAGAGAAAAAAAAAAGAAAAAGGTGTTTTAATGAGAAAAGGAATTCAAGAGTTCTGACTCCAGCATCAGCTTTCCAAAAACTGTTTGTTTGCCACACAAATCACTTAGAGAAGTTCAGTGCCAAGGGCATTCCCAGGTCTCCAGGACACTAACACTGATCCCAAGTTGGTGTTCAAGGGGTTTAATGTTTCCTCATGTCCAGGGACCCTTTCTGCCCTGACATTTGCAAGTTTTACTCACCAGTAAAGAAGGATAAGAAACCAAGACAGCAGCATGACTATGGGTCTTGGACAAAAATTACACTCTGCAGCTAGCAAGGTTGGATGCACACAGATCGTATCCTAGCTTAGACAAGAGCACCCTATCCTTTAGTTTCCTCCCTTCTTGGAATCTGAGTCTTACTCAGCTACTACTGCAAGTAGCCATGTAGTCACAGCAGAGCAAGTCTGCTTTGACTTTTAGTTCCTTTCAGAGAACACGGCCTAGCAAAGCATTAGGATAACTACTGACAATTTATCCATTCGTAAAACAAACATCAGAGTCAGAGCAATCCGGATATTAACTGAAAAGTGAATCCAGAGCTTAAGTTCTTCAAAACACACAAGACAAGATTGTTTAGGATTGGACTTAAGGTTAGTCCCTTACAAAAAAAAAATATGCAATTAATTCAAGGGTGGGGGAAAAGGGCTAAGTGAAAGTTTAACTTTTTTTACCTCTTGTGTTATTCAGAACAGAGAAAACCAGTTTTGGCATGGTAGCCAAAGAACTGTGAGCTTGATGGCACTTCTTTAGTGTGCCCCCCAACTTACTGCACTAAGTTGTAGGAAATATAAATCACCTTGAATATTGAAAACCTGGGCAGCAGACCTCCAATTACAGTACATATTAAGGGATGTATCACAGTGTGGAAATTCATCCCAAAAGGATTCTACTTTTCAGCTTTTTCTTTTAATTTAGAGTGTATGTCAAATCACAGTGTGAGAACTGTAGTCTTTCTTAAGATCTCCCTTTATAATCACTCCTTGGAAACAGACAAAGGAAGAACAGGACAGCCTAACCCAAGACTAATTTCTAGGAGACAGCTCTGTTTATCTTTCCACGCAGGTAGCGAAGAGAAAGACACAGTCTATTTTCCAGAAGCTAAGCAGTCTCTATCACTGAAAGAAAAGCTATACTAATATTCCTAATGCAAGAAACACAGAACAGAACTGAAGGCAGATTATAAATTGCAACTGAAGTTTTGTTTGCTACTGAATACTACTACAGATTTATTTCACAGTTCTGAGCATAAGTTCTAAACTGGTGGATTAGACTATGCAAAACAGACATTTTGAAGCTGTGTTTTGTTGGGTTTTCTTTAAGAGGAAACTCGAACACCATTGTTTTGCTTAGATTATTCTTGTGACCAATTCGTTATCTGACAACATACAGACTTTTGCCATAGCAAGTAAAGTTGGAAAGATACAAACCAAAGTTACCTCAGGAAGACCTCTTGGCATTACATAGTCAATGATTCCTTTTATAGGCAGGTTTTCAAGCAGAGCTCAGCTAGATACTAGCTTCTACTTCACACAGGATTGTTTTCAAAGGCTAATAAAAACATGTTCCTTGAAACAACAGCAATAACTAGGAGTCATCATTTCGGGAAGTCATTTGCAATTATAACTTACCTCGGAATTCTGTACAGGTTCTTTCACTCTGGGAGACTGAAAAACACAGAAAAAGCTGTCATTGTCTAGACAAAAGTGAAACTTATTGACTAGAAGTACTTGTTAGAACCATACTGAACATATGAAATCAACATAAGTGCTCTGAAGTTACATATATGTACAAGATGCATAATAAAAGGGACACCACATACGTTGTTGGCAATCTAATCATATCCTACCACCCCAAAACATACAGTCATGTTTCAGAACTTGCAGTTGATATTTACAGTGGCATACAAAACCCTAAGCTGCTATCATTGTTAACCATTAGCAAAATCAGTACTCTTTAAGATCACTCAGATTGGATCAAATTACTCACGCACCAAGCCGGCAAAATCCATTTTAAGCTACCCAAGTCTTGCAGAAAAAGATAAGCCACACAAATCTGCCTTGCAGAAATCTGCTAGGAAATAAATTCCCTTCATATACTTAGGGAACTAGTTTGCAAACCAACTTGCATAAACCATATAAAATCTCGGAGAGGGAAGGGGAGAAGTCAGCCTTACTCATGCTGCTTTATAGAAAGAAATCAATCTCTCACCTGCTCTCCTTGTCCTTGGACTCTGCATTATGCTATGCTCTCCGTGAGAGAGTACGCAAGTCCGGCAGTGAAACAGAGAGATCAGTGGAATGGAGGGGGAAGCGCAAAGCAACGTGACCAATCTTTGCTTATCAGTAAAACAAACATAACATTCACTAGCTATTTCACATGAGCAGGAACAGTACTGCTGGAAAGCCTTGCAATAAGAAAGTCTACAGCTTTGACTTCTAACAGGTCCAGTTACCACGTGGAGATAGACAGGTGGGATGGCTTGGTCCATGTTGGGATTAATAAGATAGAGTTCCTTCTCCACATAATGGTCTAAAATACAGGTTGCGATTAGGACAGTACAAGTCCAACAGAAGAACATCAGTCTTATCATGCCACTATCTTGAGCCAGTTTATGCACTAACCAATGCCACTATCTTAAAAAAATGCAGATTAGAGCAATTTGTAACATATAATCCAGAGGCTTCTCATGAGACAAGGTTAAAAAGTCTTATCCTCAGAACAGCAAGTTGCAAAAAGCCCTCTGCACAGGAGGAGAAGGAACAGTTCCTCCCAATTGCTATGTGCAGACAGTGTCAGGAAGAAACTCACGCAGATGGAAAGGTAAAGCCTGAAATCCATCTCAATATGCTGAGCCTTCACTTGACAGTTACCAGGCAAGATGAAAAACGTGGCATTGCTCCCAGAGATAAACAGCCATGCTCCACATCTGCAGGTCACAGCTGCAGCGCTGTTCTTCCAGGCACAAAGCTCATATCCAAAAGTACCCGGATGCCTCAAGGAATAACTCAAAATGAGCTTGTCTGAAAGATCAGTGTGCTAGACACTGTACAGACAAGTATGGAAACATTGGCCCTGCCCCACAGCTAACAACTAACCCAGATAAATGGCAAACAGAAGTAAACTAAGGAAAAACATGAACAGACGGAAAGGAAACAGGACAAACATTAAAAGACGTTTACCTAATTAAGGCTCAAATAGGATGACTTTGGGGATGTGCTGAAATAGATTACTTCTAACTTATTTTTGCTTGTGTAATCAGAGATGATATGAGTAACCAGTGAAATGTGACAACACAGCATGCCACTGCAGAGATTTATTGAGTAACGGAAGGCGAATGATTTAAGAGCCCACATAGCATAATTGCTTTAATTTGAATTCAAGGTTTTAAATGCAGAGAGGAGGAAGTGCAGTAAGTCTTTACATCCAAAAGGTAATGTTGAGCTAGCAAGTCACCATAATCAATTGAGTAGATATTTCTGACCGTTTATAATATCTGTCTGCTTTCAGGTGCAGTCCTAGCAAGAGACTTGTAAAATACATGTTTGTACATATTAAATTCACCCTATTTTTTCTGTAAAGAGGAGACAAGCAAAAAATACAAACAATTTTCATTTATGTAAATGTTTTTATGCAGGTTAATACTTCAGTATTTTAGTAAATTAAGTCAAACTGCAAGGCATCCTTTTACTTTAAGGCTGATAGCAATAAAATGCAGGTACAGATGCAATCACAGAATCACAGAACAGTTTGGGTTAGAAAGGACCTGTAAAGATTATCTACTCCACACCACTGCAATAGGCAGGAATAAAAGATGACACCTAGTTAATATAAGTTATTCTATCCTACAACTTAGTTAAAATTGTAGAGGGATTACAGACAGGTGGAATTTACACCCTGTGTTTGAAATATGGCCAAAATCACAAGATAAACACTAGTCCTCCTCAATAACACCACCGCATATGTGGCAAACACTGGCAGTTTGGACACAAGCCTTAAGACTGCTGGAAAAGGGATCAAATGCAAGAGGTGCAGAGGCATTCCTACTCTTTCGAGTAGAAGAAAATAACTCAAAAGCTATGCAGAAGAAAGACACTCAGGGCAGGAGTCAAGTACGTAGGCAGACACGTAGTGAGGTGCCCTTCCTGACCTCCAGAAAGGTACAGGTCTCCCAAAGTTCTGTGTTATATCTACACAAGATGCCTCCAAAATGGTAATATACATCTAGATTTAGGTAACTGAACTGAGATCTACTGCTCCAACATCCATCCTAAAGGTTTCCTGAATGGGAGACCTAGAAGTAAAGGCCAAGCACAGCCCAAATTACAGTGATCAGAACAAACGGCAGCACAAGGAAATATCCAAAGCTCCAAGAAAAAAAATAAAATATATAAACTGGCTTGAAAAAGGAGCTTGTAAACATGTGTGTCAATCTGCTTTTTCCTGCATAAGAAGAAACAAACAATTAAGTATTGTTCAAAACACAGTAAACAGTGTTAAGTAATAGTACCCTGAGCTTAGAGACAAGCTATAACAAGTTCTAAGTAATCTCTGAAATAGAGCTGGGGTCTTTTACAATATTGCCTCCTAAAATTTTACTATGTTTTAACCTACAAAAGGAATTTAGAACATTTCAGCTCATAAAACATCAAGAATTTCAGTAGTAGCCACCTGGTACCAAGAGATCCTCCTTGACTGTGTAATACAAAGCTGGATACAGCAAGCTCTTTAAAAAGTCACAATAGTTGTTGCCACCCAGTATGGCATTACTATATCAATAGTGCCTTTTAAAAATCCAAGCATCTCAAAAGATGATAAAAAGATGCAAAACCTCGCATTTAATATTTAAGTGTCTATACAGAACATCAGTAGAAGGAATACCAATGAAAGAGAAGTGACAAAGTTAAAGTTGTAAAGGGATAAATGCTTCAAACCAATACTACTTTTTTTCCTCTTCATATTGAAAAACTTCCTCTAAAAACCCTTCATTGCCTCACTAATTCAATTACCGAATGGTTAAAACACAAAGCCCACTTCAAGCTACCTGCTGTAGTGAAAAGGAAATAGGCAAGCCATTACAGTCAAAATCCACACTGCTGACTACTCGGGGAAGACAACCTGGATATTTATCGTAATCTTTTAGTTGCTCATTATGCATTATTTCTCTGTGTTTCTGGGAGTTAGTCTGGGTTTGGGGGTTTTTGTGTATGTGTTGGGAGAGGGGAGGTGGTGTTTTTTAGAGGATTTTCAAGTGCTAGACCAATCAATCTTCGTGACTTCAGGGATGCCGTAACATTTTCTGCTAGGACTAATTGATCTCAGTGTAACTGAGGGGTCAGAACCAGGCCCTGTGTGTTTCAGGTACCAGCCATAAGCACAGGCTCTATTGATTTCAGCTCCATCTTGGGGAGGGCAGTAGGAAAAAACCTCTCCTGACACTTCCAGAAGAGAGCATCTCAAACAGTCAGCACCCTTAAAAACAAAGAGTATCCTAGCTCAAGTGAATTAGTATGCTGAGCTGGGAGCAGACCGTCTGAATTCATGTTCTCAATTATGCTCAACATCCCTGAATGAGACCAGCTGTGCCCCAGAATGATGAGAAAAGAGATCAATACAATTTCTTCAATCTTCAGTCTGCTTTCTCTGGTTCGGCAACAAACTCGAGGAGAGGGATTATAACTTCCTGTGTATCATACTTAAAACAAGGCCACGTGCTTCCCAGGGATATTTAGACATACCACAGTTAGAAAACAAAGCAGAGACAGTAGAGTTATCGGAGTTTGGGGACCCACCCTGAGCTGTGAAATTGCCGCTCTGCCTTCCTCACTTTCTTCATCTAGTTCATCATCACTCCATTCCCAGCCACCATCTTCAGTCTTATGAAGACGTCCGCTGGAACCTGGGACTCTCCGGACCTGCTCAGCACAAAGACAGAGAACTGATATGTCAAGCAGACAGTTGCTTGACTACATTACATAGTTGATCTTTTTTAGGAGAAATACAAGAACATCTCCAGGTTGCACCAGTTGCCAGGGTACCCAAGTATTTTACTGAAATGTCTAGCGCTGTATCTAGAAAATGCCATACTACAGTAATTACAACTAAAAATGTGAACACAAGCATAAAAAACTAGTATGACTGTAACAGCCCAGGAGGTTTTTGGTACCTTTTTGGATCTTTCAGTGATTGTTGGTGCTCTCTGCAACATCTTCTCCTGTAAAAATTCTTTATTCTGCAAAACCAAAAATACCAAACATTTGCATTGCTGAAAACGCCCTTTGATTCCTTCAGTGTCTCTGATAAAGAAACTGTTAAGTTATTTCTAGCAGGAAGTGATTTACGTGTTTCATCCCTATTGTCCCAAAGATATTAACCACTTTCTTCCTTTGGACTATAGTATATGATATTTCATCCTAAATACCTTTTGGTTAGCAGCGGCACTTTCCTTATTCAAAGTGATACAGCATTAACAATCGAGGAGTTGTATACTATTCCATCTGATTTACTGGAGGAACATACTTATATTGCAGCATCTGATACCCTGCTGAGACATTCGGCCTTCTTCCATTCGCTGATACTACACCACCTGGATCCAGCGCCTTTGCTACACCTTACCCCTAAATTTATGCCTGTCCAACTGCCAAAGGCAAACCACAGACGTCGGGCAGGCCAGGATGCAGGAACCCCTCTATCCTGGGGTTACAAGACCGAGGAATTGGGGCAGCAGGATTTAAAGTGGGTGGCTGAGAAAACATACAGCACATACGATGTTTAGAGAGGACGTAAACACAGTGATCACAACAGATTAAATATTGGGAAACTGCTGTGATGCTTTTACTGTATTAAATTTCCTCTTCAGCAAGCTACTCCAGACTGGTTAACGTGTGCGCTTCTGAGCATACAATTTTCCAACCACTTGACTGCAGGGGAAGCAGGCCAGGCAAGCACCCCGGCATTAGCACTGGGATCTGGCAGGGTATTTCACACCACACGAGCGAGGCTGGATAGCCCTGCCATCTCTGCCCATGAAGTCCTCCCAGAACTCCCCCGTCCATGATGGTTTCTGGCACGCAGGATGGAGAGCCTCAAGATGCATGCTATCACTTCCTGGTGAGTGGATCTCAGCATTATCAAAACATACTTTTACATAGCATAGACTGTATTTAAATATATGGTTCAATATAGACTTCTAGAAGTTGGACTCTTCTGTCCTCAAGTTACATCTGTCAGTTTGGCAGTGGCTGATATATGAAAGTAATTTAACACTGAGTGTTAACTGGTACACATTTTCACTTTGGATGCCAGTTTAAGTATTGCCTCATTTACAATCATGTTAATTTTCTGTCACCACATATGCTAATATGTTACTCTGCAGCAGCTTAATGAAAGCATGAAGGAGACTTTACACACAATAAAGTATAACATGAACCAGAACTCCCATAACCAAATGGAAAAAGGTCAGCAATGTGTAAACCATCTTGTCACTTTGGACACCAGGTGTGTCTCCATTATACAGAAGCAGACTATTCAGTTGCCTAAAATCCCATCATGGACAATGAAAACCTAGTTAATACTGTCAAGAGCCCAGACATCAATTAAACTTGCCCTAAAGCGAACTCCTACATTTCATAAACTGGACCACTCTCTAGCCTTCCTTGGTTGCACTTAAGATTTCTGTCAACTTTAATAGGACATCCAGCTCCTGTACAGATACCTAGGTGTGGCCACTTCCATTTAAGCATCTTAATCTAGGAGCTGAAAACTACTTTGATTAATTGGTGATGCTGCTGTGCTATCCCAAGTATCAGATATCTTTTTGACAGTTTAATCTGTGTTCTGCTATAAAACCCATGTATTTTGATCACAAACATGCCACAGAAAAAATAAGCAAACAGAAAGCATTTTTTCATTCCCACAGAAATATACTTTCTCCTTTGTATTATTTCTGTCTGTCTCCCTCAATAAAACCTTGCACACCGCATATGTACTAATCTCCAGGCAGTATTTACATAAGTGCTCACTGGCAGTTCACTTCAAGGCTAGAAATGGGAGTTTCCTACTATTTTGTATCACAGGATCTTCACTTTCCATAAGGCAATACCAGGTGAAATAGTTGTAGGTAGCGCTCCGCACAGTGGGCCTCATTCACTACTTTGCATACAGACTGATTACAGCGTTTACTAAAATGTGAGTTACATTCACTGCCACAGAGACCTTTATGGTCAGAGAGGCAGCCAGAATGGCACCAGTACAAGAGAAGAAAAAAACCCCAAAAGCCACTGAAAGATATTTAAATGCGCAAGAATTTCTAGATAATTTCTTTTAATAGCAGCGTACACAAGGAGGTACAGAAGAGGGGTTTCATTCTGTTTGTTCACAATAACCCATTCAACTCACTCAGTTATGCTGGCCCTAACTGAGACAGCCCACACTCATGTCAATAAAGCTGTCACCATACCCATCATACTTCTGAAAAGTCCTCTCCACAGCCTCTGCACAGATCAGTTTAGGAAGTGTTTCCTTACCTTTGCTTTTGTGAAAAATTTGTGTCTTAAGAGTTCTGCTGCTGTCGGTCTGTCAATAAAAACAGATGTAGAAAAGACAATTAGAAATGCTGCCTTTCAACACAACGGTCTTCCAGGTTGCTGCAGCTTGTTGTAACATGCCATTGCATAATGGCATTGGCTTTTCCTGCCCAATTCCCCTAAAAATCAGCCAATGTATTCCAAGTAAATTTTACACCAGCAGCCTTTTAAACACTCAGTGTATTCTGATCAAAGTCCATTTTGTTCAAAAGCAGTGAATGACTTGGGGGCAGGGAGAAGTTGCTCCCATTTTGATGCTGAACTCAAGTCCCTTAGAGCCAGATCACAGAAACAATTTGCCCAAAATTGAAATGAAGGACCATCACCTACAGCAGGGGTGCAGTACTCACCATGTGCAAGTAACATAGTCAAGTATCTCTGAAATAACTCTATGTGTGTAATTAGTTCTATTAAACACAGGTGGGACAATCAACATTCCTCTAGTAGAAAAGGAACAAGTACAAACTATTTTCCCCTTTAAGTTAGACTTTAGGATAAATACTGGAAAGTAAAAGACATCCCTCGGTCAGTTTAGAAGGAGCTTTCTAAAGACTCAGGCCTACAGGAGAAAGTACCAGCTTACAGCAAACATTGCAAACTGTGCTTAAATAGTAACAGAGTTTAATTAGTGACTTGCAAAGGTCATTCATCACAGGCTTTATTTCACCTCAGACTACCCTAACAAAAATCATCCACTTTATAGCAAGGGAGCCCCCAAAATAATTGCAATTGCACTAAATCCTCCTCTTTGAGAACCTGTACAATATGCATAAGCTTATCTGATTCTGCTAGTTGCTCTTTAGGGGCCGACCTCCTGCTCCCACAGTCAGGATGATGACAGTGGCTGTTAGTGGTGCTTGAGCAGAGAGAAGGGGTATGCCACGATTCAAAGTGATTATGTTTAATTCTCATCAGCAGGCATTCTAACCTACAAGGTTAGGATATGCTTTAGAAAGGAGAAAAAAACATCATGCTGGGAAAAAAAACCTGCTATCAGCATTTATCAAGCACTCTACTGGATTCATTAAGTATTTCAAGTGTAAAGCGTGTTAGAAGAGAGAGATCCCATCTCATGATGCGTGAGAAGCCTTTGTTCCTGGATCTGTCACAGGAGGGAACTAAAAAATGTCTTCATTATTATTATTTTATGAAGGGACTTCTTCCTTTCCAGAATTATTTTGCTTACTGAGAAAAAAAAAGAAAACTAAGAGGTATAAAAATTGATCTGTGGGAATGCCTGTTTCTTTATCTTTCCATTTTAAGGAATACTATTCTTAACGCAGAATGAACACTCCTTTAAACAGCTTCACAGACTGGCAAATGCTACGTCTGTCCTCCACAGAAATATGTCTGAGCTATCCTATGTGACAGGTTGTGGTGTTTAAACAGTGTCATAGACAGCGAGACCCTCGTGCAGCTTTGAACAATGCCATAACATAATGATACGATGCTAGCCTGGGAACCACAATGTATGTACCACCCCCTTGGTAGTATTTCTAACATCACTGAGTAGTCAAGCTACTGTTAACGAGGGAGACTGAAAGTGTCATCAAGTCACTTAAGTAATCTGTATTGATGAAAACATGTTGGTAAAATTTGCCAGTGTTTTTCCTGATATTTCCCCCCAAACCAAGTATTACTCATAATTAAGTAAGTCAAAACTACACTTAAAGCCTTCTTTGCACTGGCAAATTTTTAAAAGTTTATTTATGAAGCTTCGCAAGTAAACACTATTGCCCAAGGTGTAATTTCTGATTTATAAACACAGAGCAGTTTTGACTGGGAACAAAACAAGAACTGCAGTCACCTGCTAGAGGTGGTGAGGGGAAGAATGGCACTACACACACAGTGGACCAGGATGTACTCTCATTAACCCAAATGGAAGCCATGTGCCATGGCCAGGCACAATGCCAGACATTTATCCATAAAAATAAGGACAGCCAAGAGAATTCGCTGTCACACAGCAAGATTGCTGTGTTCATTAAGACTGAAAGGCTGGAGGGGAAGAGAGCGTACCGGCTTTAAAAAGTATGGAATATGATGAGTTTTGTGGTTTTGTTTTAGGGGTTTTTTTAATTTATTTTCGTGTTACCTGTTCTTACCTTTTTTCAGGATCTTTCTGTAGGCATGATGAAATCATCTTCCTAAATGATTTCCCATACTTCTTCAGCATCTCCTTATCTTGCACACCAGTTTCCAAAGAAGGAGGATCATTTTGTAGCGTCAGCATTAAAACCTGAAAGAATTATGTCTATTGGCAATGAGATTTTTCTTGGCATTTGTTAAAGAGAGATCTTGGGAACACTGTATTTTAGACAAGTATTTTCATCAAGCATCCGAGCCAACAAGGACAGTTTCATTATGACAGCTCTCTGAGGGCAACATGAGCTTAGAGTGAAGTTTCTTACAGTTTAGACTGTCTCCTTGCATTCACTGGACAGCAAAAACTCACCTACCTTTTCCTGAAAGCAATTACAAGGTCTCTCCTCTTCCCTCTGCTTCCCACATTTGCTATCTTTGTAGAAACAATTATTTTCAAAACCTTCACACCACTGCAAATTCTAGCT
The DNA here is from genome assembly GCF_000690535.1 of Cariama cristata. Lineage (NCBI taxonomy): Eukaryota > Metazoa > Chordata > Aves > Cariamiformes > Cariamidae > Cariama > Cariama cristata. The sequence continues at coordinate 27,425 of NW_009630586.1, forward strand.
GTCAGCTGAGAGGTTCAATACTCATAAAGCAGGATCTAGGGAGTTACCTCCACCTCCTTTCCTTGGGAAGTCAGGCTAATTTATACCCAACGATTCATACTACTGCTTTCCACCACATCTCCTGGCCCACGGGGCAGTCCGCAGGCCAAACACGAGGTTCGGGTGTGCCTTCAGGCCTGTTTAGTGTGATTAAAGATGTAAGCATAGCAGAACTTCTATCAGCCTTCCTCATTTAAGATGAGCAGTTGTGCAAGGCATTTGATTCAAAGGCTCTGTTTAGATCTCCCTGCAGGTATTTCTTAGCTAGAAATCAAATTAATGTAAAAGCAGAAGGGCAACAAAAAAAAAAAAGAGATAAGAAAAAGAGAGTTCACTTCCATGTAGCAATGCGACAGCAGGCGAAGACGTTTCTCACACAAGCACCCATCAAGCCAAACTCATTATTTCCTTCACATCACTCAGATAGTCTGAAGGAAAGGAAGAAATTTACTCATTTCCATTTTCACTTGTCACCTACATACAGATGAATATCTATTTTTAGAAAAGGAAGAGGCACATAGCACATTTAAATAGCTTTCAACAGCTATATTGCTTAGGGCAGCAAGAGCCCATCAATCTAGGTGAAATTATGCAGTTCATAACAGAATTCCCTGCTTTTTTCCTCTCTCCTTGGAAGGTCACTTAATGCACAGGTCATTTTGCTGTGTAACAAAATTAATCTGCAGTGAAATACAATTACATTCAATAAATAAAACACAGAAGTCCTCTTGCAGGCTGCACGACTGAAACCTCTACCTAAAAGAACTGGAGATTCGTCATTCTATCTACCATATGACAACACACGATACTAAATAGGTAATCTTGGTATTCAAAGCTACAATCCATGCCTTCAAGACACAATAAACAGAAGTACAGCTTGCAGAAGCTACTGCAAAATGCTATCAATAATCACAGCTCAGAAGGAAGTATCAATGAAAACAGCGACAGCTAAATCAGCAGCACGTTTCCCTGAACCCCTCGCTGCATTGCCACAATCACTGACGTGGTATGGACTTCAACGGCATTTCTAAACCACTCAGCTACACAACAGTCCCTGCACAGAGATGACACAAATCTTAAAATTAATTCTGTTCTACAAGAGTTAAACCAGTGTGAAGTCCTGGCATTTAAAGCGATACATGGATGTGGCTGTTCTAAAGAATTAGAAACTACTGGATTCCCAAATGCTATTGTAATTGTGGGGTGGGAGGGGATGAACTCAGGTCCTAAAGAGGTGACACCCAGCTTGCACAGCACTCCAGCAGATAAAAGGCTCAGAAAAGGAAAGCTTGCCCTGTGGTATGCCTAAACTGAGGGACTTGGCACCCACAGGCCTCATATCCCAGGTAACGAGTCTAACCATAAGCTATGAGGTTACTGAAAGGGCTCTCCACCCTCTCCTGTTCAATTTGAGGGAGCACGCATCCCAAGAGTAGAAGCAAAGTGGTCTTCAAAAGGGTGAGCCAAAGGGGTTCAAAGTTTTGTGACTGAGACAAGGCCCCATCAGATCTCAAAGGGTCTAAGGAAGATCTCAAACCTCAATAGAAGGACAGGATGCTTCAGATCTCAACTGATGGGGTCAACTCTGCTAATCGGAAGATGCAGACTCCCTGAAAGAGTAGCATTTTGGAAGTAGCTCCTGGTTCAAGAGTCAGGAAATAGCGAAAGTTCACCAAACTATAAGGTGATCTAAAGTTCAAGATATTTAAAAAAGACTTTTGAAGCATCAGTGTTTAAACAAGAACATTTCCTTCACTTCAACTTCTATAAAATATTAATGTTGTTGATACCACACCATTTCATACTGATGCGGTACTTTCCACTGGTTCAGTGATTGACAGGACTGTGTTGGAGTTAAACAAAATAAGACTTTTGGATAACTGGTAACAGGATTTCTGAGATGTATCAAGAAGAATCATCAGTGCAGTACAAGGAATAGCTCGCCATCTCAGTGTCACTGGATGCCAGGTAACATGATCTGAATCATCATTTATAGCCCTAAAAACATCTGCTGCCTTCAGAGCCTCCAGGACTAAAACACACAGCACTTTCCTCAAGAATAGTGACCCTGGCGAGACTCAGGATGTAAGGAAGAACTGCGCAGTTTCACACGATGCTGATTAAGTGGCGTATTTTTAAAAGGTGACTTCAGATAAATCTGAGAACATTGTGATCCACAAGTGCAAGTTGAGAGAATAAACTCTTCAATGAAGCACACTGGCCAAATTCTTGGAAACACCCACAGAACATGCTGATCCTTTCTTTATCTTGCACAAGTATCTGGAGACCTGCTTACCTTCATCGGGGGGTATTTATGGTAAGGAGCCGCCCCTGTAGCCAGTTCGATAGCAGTGATCCCAAAGCTCCAGATGTCTGCCTTGAAATCATATCCTCTGACCTGAAAAAAATATTAGAGGATATTAGCATGTGCCTCTTGCTATCCTACACTACGGTCCTTTTCTTTAGCCTATTACACATCCTTTCACCCTTTCCTTCTTTTCCCCTTGAGTTTGGAAAGACCAGCACTGTAGCATGAAAGAGATGGAAAGAACACTTTCTCCCTCCTCTCCCCCTCAGCTCCTTATACCTTCAAGAAGGTGTTTGAGAAGTCATAGTCTGATGAAAATTATGGTTGTGGACAGTACAACTAGAACTGCTCCACCATAAACCTCTCCATGTGTAGAACATAAAGGGGCACTGGATTAATCCAGGCTCCGAATTCTACACAAAGACACAGAGAGTCATTAAACAGTATAATGAAACTCTCATAGTTAATAGATGGACTGTTATCCCCTTGGGACAGATGCATCACTACACTTTTAGTCAACCGATTAATCAATCTGACTGCAAACATACTCAATCCTGAAACTTCAGTGCGCATCAGCTCAGTTAAAAAGGCCTTCATTCCTGTCTGCAGACTAATATTTCCCTCCACTAATTAATAGTAGCTTCTGCACTTGACATTAAACACAGACTTGTCCAGGAAAATTTATAGCATTTACTTCCTCTCATGCACAGGAAAAAATATTTCATACGCCAAAGCGGTTACTTCCTCGTTATCATTAGGTAATATTTTGGCACTTGCTTTCTCCACTGCAGGGGAGAGACATTATGTACTAACTTCAAGGGCAGCTACAAAAATGAAAGCGTTTTGGCTGCTTAGAATGGTTTGTATTTCTTCTCACTAGACTATGGAAAAATGAACATTGAATCAGAGCAAAACTAATAGGGATATTGTGTTCAGCTAACCTAACAAGCTTCAGAAGAACACTCATTGTGATGAAGCCAAAAATGTTCCCCAAACTACTTTTAAGACGATCTTGAATTTTGGCAAATAAACAAAACACCTCCTTGCACTATTTTTTCATATAATACTATAGTTCAACTGAAATTTATTATAGCAGCAGGAGTTTATATCTTGCCCTAAGTTCTTCAACTCTGTAGGCATCGTTTTCATGACTTTAAAGGTCTGAAAGGTTTCTTCAAGCGCCTCAGTTTATGGATGCCATGATTACGAACAGATTTCAAGTCATTTAACTAAACAAGCACAGATATCTAGTATAATCTAGTATAATTTAAAAAAAACACAGCGCAGGAAGAAATGTGCTGTAAGGGTGTTTTTTTCCCCCTTCACACTATTTTTAGGTTTTGAGAATAACTTTGGGACATTTCTTAGCTTTATCTTTCAGTTCGTCTTGCAGCAGATCTAGATACTGTACAACTCTCCATTCCCCACTAGGATTTTAACTGTTTAGAGGGTTTTTTTAAATTATATCGTATAAATCTGCTTGCAAATGAAAGCTAGGAAGTTCAAAACTGTCTACAGCAGTTCATCTTGACATCTGTCCAACACTTCTTAGTCACCACCCTGCAGTTAGTTTTTATCAACAACATATATTTTTCTCATCAACTTTTTTTTTTTGCCATAAATCTGTCAAGCAAACGTACATTACAAACAACAATGCCAGGCTATCATGTATTAACATGCTAAAGGATCTTAATGATGCTGAAGTAAATTGGGTCGATAATATCTACATATGGAAGGCTAACCTACAGCAACCCCTTTGTCCTTTTTCTCGGGTTGGATATAGCGGCTCAGGGTGACACCTGCTGGAAGACAGCAAGACGATATAAATGGACATTGAAGGGATTTTCACATCAGCATCCAAAATAATTGCCTTACCGTCTAATATTTGCAACAAGTCAGATGCACACAGACTTCACGGAAGTATTGGACTCCCTAGAAAAATCTGCCTCCTTCAGAAACACATCTGTTGCATCAAGAACCCCTCCTTTGTCACTAAATCCTTCATTTCTCCTTTTTAGCACCCTCCTTAAGAATTTTTTTTTCCACTGTTGTCGTGTGGATCGCAGCCACCCTAACTGTGATGAGTCTGGAGCACCACCGTTAGGTCCTGGTCAGCCTCCTGTGCCCTGTGCACCAGGACAGGACACAAATGACAGAAAAGAAAGGGACAACTCTGATCTGTTTTTCGAAACACTGAATACTCTATTTTTAAATCAACATAACAAAAAAAATCCAGAAGGAAATGACAGTGAAGCAGTTCAGCAGCAAGTTTGCAAAGACGGCTCCTGACTTGGGGAGTGTGTCTGGTACTTTACGGTGTCAGGCTTGTACTCTGACGGGGTTGCAGAAGTGCTGTAATGCACTAGCCCCTCAATGCCACCATGGGGAGCCACCAAAAAGGCCAAACATTAAAAAAGCCTTTCATTAATAATATATTTAAGCTACTCCAAAATTATCTCAATCCCTCAAGAAGTTTTAGATACAGGAAAAAAACGCATTAAAGTTCTACCACTGTTTTAGCTGCATTTCATTTCAGAGAGAGAAAGATGGGGGTCTTAGTCCTCCCAAGCTTCAAAATATTTTATTGAGAACAGCAAGGAGAAAAGTAACAATGTGGGTTTACTTTAATAAAACAATGTTTTCCCAAAATATTTTTGTTAAGATGACTCTTGGAAGGAAAAAAGGAAAAACATTTATAGTTAGTTGTATTTCTGCTTGGCACACCTGTCAAAAATCAAACCCTCTGTCAAACTGTTTTTAAGGGGGTGAGGGATAATTTTCAGAATGCTTATAGCACTGAACATAAATACAATAGACAGCTACTGCAAATGCCCTGTCAGGATTGTGTCCTGATTTTGTTTGTCGGTCTTGCTCAGAAATGGGCAATGATATTTTTACATTAAACAAAATTTCCAGGTGGCCTTCATCAAAAGTCACACAGACAAAGCTTCTATAGTTTAGTCTAGAAGTAGTGGAGGACAAAAAGTGATGTATCTCCACCCAACTGGAAGAAGAACGACATCTTTTTGCTAGCCAAAAGAGCAGCGGAGGAAAGGGGAGAGTCAAGCATTCCTCAGCATTTACAGTCTGGATACTCACAAGCCAAGAGAAGCTAAAAACTTGAATAAAGTCAACTGCATGTTATTTTACTATAATAACTCCCCACTCTGACATCTTGCAATTAGCTACCCCAAATTCTCACATTTGCAAATGCAGAAAAGCACATTACCAAGCTGTACACATGCACAGGTTTATGGTTGACTCGATGTCCTTTCCAACCTAAACAATTCTATGATTCTATATTTAACATGTGTGAAACTATTTATATTCTACCTCACATTTATGCAAGAGGGAGGGGCAGGTTAATCTTCTTTATGCAACAGCTGAGCTATCTCATCCTCACCTTACACAGGAGCTTGAAAAGAAGTAACAGGGCAAAAATCTATTGAACACTTAATATTCCCCAGTACAAGCCTGGCTGCAATAGGCAGATCAAAGAAAATCTGGTGGTTTTTAAAAAGCTTTACAGCATGCCCAATTATTATCTTAGTTTGAAGTAAATATGGCCATTGCTGTCAACGGGGAATTCCAGGTGCAGATCAGCTAAGAGGACACTAGGAAAAACAATTCACCTGTTCCATAACTTCTGGTGCCATCCAGCAAGGTGTGCCCACAAAAGTTTTCCTGACTTTATTTCTGGTAATGTCACCACCGGTGGCCAGAAACGCACTAACGCCAAAGTCTGAAAAGAAAACAAAACCAGATTTGATTAAGAACGCATCCTGAGCAAACTGCAGGGCTGTCCCCTCTTCCCCCTCATATTCCCAGCCATCTATTAAGTACTAGATCATACAGTTACGCATGAGGAGTTTCCTAATAAATGTGGAATGATCAACAGTTAGCTAAGAGTGCTGGTACATGAACGGTCTGTAGTCCACTATTCAATTACCGCAGACAGCAGAGCTTTCAGCCCTGGCTGGCAGAGAGGAAAATTCCACTTTCCATTACAGCCCACTGGGCACATTACAGCACAACCGTGCTCCCCCAGCAGACCTGCTACTGGACAAACCTGCCTCTGACAGCCAGTGCTTTATTTACATATGTATACATACATAACAAGTAATAACGGAACTTCAATTAGTATCCTGTTAATATTTGCAGCAACGAAGTCGGGTACATAAAAAGTTTCTAGACTTTATAACATTTAACTGCCCTAACTGCACCCTGCAGACTGGAGTTATCAGCCCCTTATCTGGATGTTTTATTACCAGAATATGCCTTCCTTGGTAATCTTCCATCGCTGAGATGCTCAGTGCTTTAACAGGAACTTGGACCGGTTCCTGACGATCCAGCAGCGTTACTGAATCCAGCAGCACATGCCATTAACCAGCCTGACCATCCCAGAGGAAGCCTCGCAGACAGGTATTCAACACCCTGCATAGCATCACCCTCACCTGAAACATCTTTCACAAGCTGAAGGATGCTCAAGGATGCCCGATGCACTCTCTGGTAATTGTATGACTTCAAATAAATCATTCTTTTACATCTTTGAAAACATAGTTCTCATAACACTGATGTTTTATGTAATTAAGAATGACATGGAAAACAGGATTTGTGAACAGCAGCAGTAGTGTGCAGGGACAGCAATGGGATACAGTATGTTTGTGCAGAGAAGAGTATTACAAAAGATTTGTCAACCAAGTCATTCAAGAGAGGATGACAGACTTTTGGAGAAAAAAAAAAAATAAAATACACCAGGTGATAGGGAAACTGTAAACACAGAACTGTGTAAGTATTTCTTCCCAGTTTGCTCCAAGCGACACTGCTTACGCATTGTCGAATTACAGACCTGTAATGGGTCATTCTCCATTACTCAATTTTATCTACACCAGCCCCCCTCCTTTTTTAAACACAGCACAAGCAATCAAAATCTTGAATGCCATTTTTGAGATTGATGACAGGCTTGGAGGATAAGTCTCTGAAATTCAAGGGCTATTTCACATAAAAACAGAACATTATTGACCATAACTGGCTTGCAAATTCTTGAAACTCAGCTGACGTAACTATAAATGCAAAAGTCTTACTCAGAGGGGCCACAGAGTTACTCCATGGCTTAAGGATGTTATCATGAGGAATCAACTGCAACAAAAGATCCCTCTTTATGATTTGCAAGTGATGGCATCCACATGAGGACAGTCCCAAGCTTCCCTCTGCATCACGCCTGCAGTGCAGCTAGCCCCTTCTCACCAGTCTTTCAGTATTTGAGAAACACCACTGAAATTATCACTCAGAAGAATAAGATGCTGAAAGTTTCCAGCTCTCTTAGGTTAGAGGCTTCGAAGGACAGAAACTTAGTGCTTACTAAAATATTAGACATGGATACCTGGAAGTTGACATTAAAGAAAGCTGCGTAGAAACGACAGGGCTAAAACAAGCACTAGCAAATGCCTATCATTAGGGTTCAGCTTCTTCCAGATATGTTGTCTATTCTCTTCCCTGTTCCCGGAGGCATCTTGTCTGCCTGCTAACCTTGATGTTTTAGCATGTCTCGATGGATCACTATCCCTGTCAGTACTGCCATCAGTATTTTTCCGGACACCCACTTTTTGCAACAGTGACTTTGCTTTGAGATCTTCCATGTGTGTATCCACCATCCTTTCTTTTCTCAGAAAACTGAATGAGCTTCCTAAAAAGTTCAGAGTAAAGTTACTTGCACTTTACTGCTCATTACAGGAAGTTTCACAAGATCTATTGTTCTAAACACAAGAGTAATTAGAAGTTCTTTTAAATAAGATAATACTAACATAAACTTGTCCAAGTGCCATCAGCATATTATTGTGATGTGCCGTATTTGAACTTGTGTATATTATCTTACCTCAAGTTTCCATGCAGTCATTTTGAGGGTAAAGGAAAGGCCGTTCAAAGCAAAAGCATTCCAGCAGTAAAAACACAAGTTCTTTACACAGCACACACAGCATTCACCACATTTCACATCAAACGTGGGTTTATAAATTCCAGTCGGAAATTGCGCCCCTACATCTCCTATCTGAGGTCAGCAGAAAGCTTAAACGGAATTAAATTTGATTCCGTTACACGGTTGATTTATTCAATGTTTTCCCAATCAATTTCCCTTATTTCTAGTGGGTTAAAATAGGCACAACCAGCCTGTGCTACCCTGCTGTAAGGAATGACTTTGAAACCATCTTACTAACGTAACTGACTTGAAACGTCATCTTACTAACTTTATCCAGGTCCCAGCTATTAAGGTAAGAACGTGCCTGCTCTCAAAAAATTTCTGTGAAGCAATAAAATAAAATCCTAACCACAAATTAGGGCTCAATTCTCACTTCCAAGCAGTTGGTTCTATCTGCATCTCAATTCTCTCTGCTGCTGATTAACTACCCTCAGAAAGGCAAAAACACAACTAGGTTATTGCAAGTGAGTTTAACTCTAGAAAATGTGCAAAGTCATGAAATCCAAGAGGTACAATAGCTCAGAGGTGTTTACATTTGTACTCTTCTTTGGCACCTTGTACTTTATATTGGCTCACTACTGTGATAACCGGAAAGGACTGCATCACCAGAAACAGGGAGGACTTGGAAACGTTTGGACCTGGCTTGCCATACCAGTAACCACCACTGCTGGGAATCCAACGACTGTCAGATATTCTAAAGGAGTGCAAAAATTGCAGACTTCCAGCAGTCCGCTAGCAAATAATAGTGTCCAGGATGTCTGGATACAAGTAGTAGGATTATTTTTTTTATCATTTTTCTGAAGCAATGGAGAAAAGATTCATCTGCTGGACCTGTTTCAGTAATATAAACCAAAGTTTTCTTTAAAAATCACCTCTCTCTCCAGACTCTCACATCACAGCAAAACCAATCCACAATGGAAGTGATAATTCTGCTGATGCAGGCTCTGGAGAAAATATGGCCAATTTTGCCTTTTTACAGTAGAAACATCATGTGTTGCAAACCACATACCCTACAAAACACTCTACAGTGGCAATGAAGTTGCAGGCTACTGTTTGAAAAAGCACGGTATTAGGCAACAATTCCCACTACTAAGGTATGCAAGTTGTCAAAAACTTCAAAACTATTCTGGCCACTCAGGAAACGCAAAAGCTGAAAGGAAAATCCCCTTGTACTATTCTGCACTGTGGAAACAAGGAACAACTCCCCAGCGCAAGAATGCTGTGGCAGGACCACAACACAACGGGCATCGCTGCTGCTGTGTATCTGGCACTGTTTAAGGCTGAGCTGGCTCTTAAAAGAAAGATACATTTCTACAGTACCATAATTTAGATTGTTTTATCCAAATCTAGAAGTCAGCCATTAAAAATGATCTCTCCTTGGCCATCTCATACTGTAACATTACCTTAATCCTAAAAAGCCTACGTACCTGCTACTGTAGGTAGCTACCTACAAGGGAGGTACAAGGGAAAGACGACTCTGCACTAACTAGGAGCCAGGACTAAAGCCTACTGACATCAGAAAGGCTCCTAAGAGCTTGGTGGGTTTGGATCAGACCCTAAAGCAGTTCCCAACTTCAACGGAGGCAGAACAAAATAAAACAATCTTGACTTCAAACCACTTGGAGTTGGGTTTTTAAACTTGGGCAGCCGAGACATTATCCCTCCTCAAGCAAAACTAAAAAGTATTCCCGAAGACAGCATTAACTGTTTTTTTTCCACCAGTCACCTTCCTTCTTGTTCAGTTGTTCACCACTAGAAAACATCTGCAGTCGTACTTAGTGTTTTTCTGTAAACTCAGAGCTTTTAGAGCGCCGAAGATGCATAAAGCCCGGCAAGAAGAGGAGGAAGGCAATTTTGTGCTGAGAACGCAGCAGGTGGTAAGACACCAGAGAAAAAGAAGATTAGTGGAGAACAAGAATCAAAATCTTCTTTCCTTTTAAAGACTATATGGTTATACCGTGGTATTGGATCTATAAATACACACTCGTCTCCCAAATTCTCATTTGGAAAGGTAGATCTCTACAGTCACATATATTTTTAATCAATTCACATGCAGAACGGCAGCTTTATTCCATCTCAAGTTTAGCCTTTTTGCAATAATGTCAAGGCACATAAAAGAGGTATGAAAACCCTTTGCTGCGCAAACGTGAAGATCTCATCTGAAACCGAGCCCCAACAGCATGTTAATAAAGATACGCTAATATTGCACAAAGTAACTTAAGGATGACAAAGCCCAGGCCAGGTGAAGCCATCGCCCTTGGAGAAGTTCACAAGTGGTTTCAACAACCAAATAGCGCAACATCTCTTCAGGAAACGCAGATATTACAAGTGACACAAAAAGTTATTTCACAACATGCTACTGCAGGGAAGGCAACAAAACTCTCCACTAACCACAGAGAAAACTACTTTTGCCCCTTTTTTGAAAGACAGAAGAGGCTCAGAGATGTCCACGATAAAACACCGGCTGCTCGAGTCAGCCCTGCAATCGGCACTTCTCTCCCCGAGTTAGATTCATGCCTTGCCCCTTGCTAAAGCAATTTAATCTCCCAAAGTTAGAGTTTCCTAAGGGAAAGTGGGGGAATGACACTGCCTGCATCATAGCTCGATGTTTATGTAGAGCGCTATTTTAGTACAATGAATTAAGAGCAGTCAGGAACACAGCGAACCGGTGACAAGCTGGCATGGATTTGTGGAAAGTTACACAAATTCAGTTACACAAGTTTTGCCTGGCCTTAACTATCCCCATTTTATAAATAGATAAAGCAAGAGGGGTTAGGCAATTTGCCCAGTATCAATTAGCAAGTCCTGAACGACTTTGTGAAATCTCAATCTACTTCAACCGCTTGGCAACACGACCAGCCCGGGACATGGCAGGCACACTGAGCGCCTTTGGGAGTACGCGTTAATAATCCCGACTGGTTTTAAAACCTGAAGACATCATGTTATTGTCCTTACAACAGAAAAATCCCACGCGTGGAGGGACGTGTGCCTTTCAGCCTTCTGTAGACCCTTGCTTCTTCACATTCAATCACGGAGAGGCAGGTGACAGCACTATTTAATATTTCAGTGGATAAAATCAGAGGAAAAAAGATTTAGTTTGTACCCAGTCTCAGTAGGATGCTAATATCGTGCCATGGTTGGAGCATGGTTCGCATCGAGCAAGTTTTGTGCACCCTGGGAGTTTCCCCTCAACCTCTCCCATCCCTCCCCAGTCTATCAAGACTCTCACTTCATTTCACAATAATTTATAGGACCTGCACAGTTAAATAAACTGAAGAATATTAACCCTTGTTTACTGTGAGAAGTCGTCTCCTGGTTTATGCAGCAATATTGGTGCTGATGCAGTTTATGTTGACAAAGAGTGTTTTTCCCCATGCAGGTTTTAGACTCCAGGGAGTCAATAAATGCCAGGGCAAAGAGGTTTTATGCTCTGATTAAAAAAAAAAAAATTTTGCCTTGGAGAGGCTGGAACACACGAGAACACGGCTATCTCAATTTACATTGCAACCATCGTCAGCACAGCCCGGAACAACAGTATCTGGAAAGAGTCCTGCTCTCTCCAGAAGATAGATTAATTCAATGTGCAGGAAAACACTTCAAACTGAGAAAGCGATACTCTCTGAATTTTAACAGGCTCCAAAAACTTGGTGCCAACCCACAAGCCCAAGCCAGTGCCTTTGGGGCGGGGGGGCAGGGTGGGTGGTGGAATAAAATGTTAAGATAGAAGCAAACAGCCTCGGTTTAGGTCTTACTGGTCAGCTGGATCTGTTAAAGGCAATTTTATGCCTTGGTTCAGTGGATGCACATTTTGAAAGCCAGAGGAGCTACATAGTTAAAAATAGACAGACCCATAAGTACAAATACCAAGTCCCAGGCCGCAGGGAAGATCTTGAAGCTGGGCACTTGTGCAGGTCATTAGAGGAATTTTTAGAATTCCTACTTCCAGCAAATGGCCCCAAGCTCACAGATTTCATCTCCGTCGCCTTACCTGTGCCTGTCTCAGCTCGCAGTGCTCCCACAGCAGTTTTCACATGGGATGCACAGCCACCAAATTCAGAGTTACAAACTGAACCTGAGAGATGTCGGACACACCTTCATCAAGTCGCTTTTTCTGTTCAACCTCAGCAGAATTGCACAGCCCAAATTAACTAAAGAGGCTTTAGTTTTCACTGGTGTGAACTGTATAATCCCGCAGCAAAATTATTGCTATGAATTCTATACAGTGAAAGTTTCCCAAGTAATTAAATTCACTGACATGTTGTGGAGGTATAGCCTGGCAGTGGGCTTTCCTCCACGACAGGGTCGAGCTTTTTTTCCTAAGTCTTGAAAGCAACTTTGCTTTTTTCCCCCTAAAAGGATTTCCACATTGAGATTTACATTCCTTACATTTACATTTAAGATCTACATTTCTTCTGAGATAAGAAACATGAATTGTGTCCAGCAGCAGGAAACACACAGGAACACAAGGTTGCAAAGGCCAAACATTGAAGAAGACCTTCTTACCAGTTGTTCCCAGGCAGTTTTGATAGAAGGATGGCAAAAGGGAAAGGAGTCATTATAAAAGAATTGAAGTCATTCTTTTCTCTACACTATTTGCATTTTTTGTGTACACCAAACCAGTTCCTTCAAGGGAGGGGCCCCATTCACTCTAACCTTCAGGCTTCATTCTACCGCTGATCAATCTTTTTTTTTTTCCCTTGTGGTGTAACTTTCCAGCGAAACTTAAACACGTTTGTTTCATGGGAATGCAGTGATGTCATCCAGCTAATAACTGAAGCACTTGACAATCATCAGAATTATTCATAATATGCACCAATATTATTGTCAAAGGCAAGTGCTTTGATCTCACTGAAACAAAACTCACTTTATTAGGATTGGTTTGCTTCCAGCATTTTTTCCTCCTCAAAAAATTCACAAGAAATTTTGCTATTTCATCCTGGGTCAGGAAGAAAGGAAGCTTAAGTGTCAGAAATTCCCACAGAAACAAAATTTCATGTTATGACCAGGTCAGGTTCTTCTCCAGTATTCAGTCAGTCATTTATTTTTGTTTCTTTCAAGTCATCAGCTGCCCTCGCAGAAACGAAAGTGCTTCCTGCCACTGCAGTGAACTTGCTGACCTTGGTTGAGTTTAGTGGCTCTGCTGTCTCATGAAAGGTTACAGTGTTAGTCCTTTTGCATGTTCAAAGAAAGAATTTGTAAAGCGAAAACTCTGCGTATCTCGCAATGTTGCTCTCACAGGATATGCAGAGCGATGGATGTTGCACGTATAAATCACTAGTAGACAGTTACAGTTCAGGGGAACACGTACAAATCAGACAAAAATAAAACCTCTGAAATTCCGACCAAGACTAGTCAACCTTAAAACTACTTATCAATGAAAAATTATTCAGCAGAAAAAAAAAAAATACATGAACAGGTACCTATTACCAGTGAGTCATAATAAAGAAAAAAGCCAAACCCTGACATCCTTGTGGAAGAGAAACACAAGCAGCTTTCTGCCAGGCTGGCAGAAACAGTTGGAATAACAGTGCATTGCTCTAATGCAACAGTTATTTGCAGCCTCTCCCAGAAAATAATCTAAAGCTCTATACAATTACAAATCCAAAATGTTACATCTTAGCTCCATTATGGAAAAACTGTAGGATTTCACTGTATAAAGTTATAGAGATTTCACTTTATAAACGCTCCTTTGAGCATTTTAGAAGACACTCCTTACCTTCCATCAGCTGCCACACAGGATGAATTATTTACACCTCATTAGAAATATAACAGCAGGCATTAAAAGCACTGGGAGACTTAAAAGGGAAAACAAAGCAACTTCAGGTTTAAACCGAAGTCCTGTATTTTAGATGTTACATCCTGTAAAAGGCCTTATTGCCTTCTGCAGAGGGAGAAGAGCTACCTATTAAAAAAAAAAAAGGAAAAAAAAACCTGTGCATTGCAATGCGTTCTGGGAAATCTATACCTTTCATTCCAAGATGCAAATCCAGGTGTAAATATATCAAAGGAGTTGGTGCCTCTCAGCACTACACAACGTAACAGGAACATCTGCCTAACAGGACAGCCGACGGTGGTTGCCACACAGCTGCAAAGCCCTGTCCCTTAACCCCAGCACACTGGCTTGACCCGCTGCTATGCCTCCATCAGCAGGACAGGGCACTGAAAAAGAGACCTTACCACAAACAGATACAGTTTTTTCCAATTAAATATGGGACTGAAAAAGTTAAGCATGTACATGGATGTTTGCTAAGACAGCAGGAGCAGATGTGAGCTCTGCCCTCCAGCTAGAGGCGGCACAAGGACTGGAAAGGCACCACAAGATTCATGGGAAGAGCACAGTCCTCAGGGAAAGGACACTCAGAGTGGAATCGTACTCAGGACAGGAAAACGGCACACTGGGAAGAAAGGGAAAAACAAGTCTCACGGGTTCTAAATGTACTCTCCAAAAATCTTGTCTTGCTTAATAGTCTACAGTAACAATAATGATCATTCTTAATTTCTGGAAAGAAGAGTGAAGTCTGTAAGAACATGTATGAAATAAAAGACCAGAAGAGTAGTATTGGAAAAAAAAACCCACACCCCACACACACCCCCCCTTACCAGGGACTGTTTCCAACAGACCTATATTGATGCAGCTCACGACAGCAGTGACTACAACAGACACCTCCAGGCACATCTGTATTAGCTACAGCAACTCTCTTCACAGCCTTCCCTACCCTGTCCCTCAGCTTGCTCGACTGCTTCCCAGACTTTCCGTTCTCCCCAGTGAGGGCTGGGTTAGGGCAGTCAGTTAAACGTGCGCTCTGTCACTCGGTTCAACTGAAGCAGACTAGGGAGCATCCATGCCAGCAGTCTGACCGGCAGATCTTTCGCTAATGCAAAGTTGTAAGTGGCTTTTACCAGACATACCAATTCCCTTCTGATGAAGCTATCCACTGTTCACCACAGTCCTTTTGAAAGCCACCTTGCACACCGACGATAAATCAGTGAGGTCTGTGCAGTCCACTTTCAAACCTATGAACTTGTTTTAAAAATTTGACTAGCTTATGTCAAGAATTTTATCTAATTTATTGATTCTGAGGACTGAACAGTCAAAGGATTTATTCATGTTGATTGCCATTATTCCAAAGAAGAGTATTTTAAGGTAGCAAGATGTAATAAACTCTAGGTTGGTCTTCTTTCGGTTTGGTTTATGGTTTGTTTACTGTTTGTTTTTTTGGTGTTGTTGGTTTTGTTTTGTTTGTTAGTTTTAAGAACTGCAGGGCTTCTTGAAGCTAACATTTTTATGTAGGTTTCTTCTTGATCATTAAATCATCTCTTTGGATACACAGTTATGCCTACAGCTTATTCAAAGCTACCAGGAAAGTTACCTGCAATTTGCACTGAGCCGTCTTCTCCAAGAAGAATATTTCCTGCTTTCACATCCCTGCAGAAAGATAAAGCAACAATAAGTGGAAGTCATTAAATCTTCCCTTCAACCAACAAAAATACATAGAAGGTTATTATTTCTTATATTTTGCTTCTTGCATTAGCACCTCCTGCTTCCAACCATACAGAAACAGCAGAGACTTAACACCAATTGTAACTTCAGCAGACAGACACTAAGTGCTATTTGTATGATTTATAGCTAGTAGCATTTTAAGTACTATACACAGAAAAAAAAAATTTGAAAAACTTATCAGAAGATACCCTCAAAAATACAAGGAAAGTGGTTTGTTCCAGGTTCTTAAGTTAACTAAAAATGTGAAAACAGAACCTGGTAATGGTCTGATACTCATGTACCCATTTTGGAGGGGGAGACTTCAAGAGATGGTGAGTTGATCTAGTCTCACTACCGCTGAATGCATTCTGTTCCTCCCCAGCCCCAAGTCTCGCTGCTCTCCAGCCCTGCAGAAGTTCCCCTGCTCCCTCAGGAAATCAGTTCAGCCCCATACACTGGTGAAAAAATGTTGTTTGCTCACGGCTTAATGAACCAAATCACATTACCAAGAGTCAGATGGGCAGAGCTGGTACAACAGAGATGATGAGAATGGTAAAGTGGGGCCAGTCTCAGCTTTAGTGAAAAAGTCTCTCTAATTATTTTTTTCCCAACCAAAGTCAACGAACACACAAGAACATCCAACATGTGCTATGAAAGTTATTGTACTATCCCCTTTCTACCCCAAAAAAGCTCTGGTTTCAGTTAACAGCAGCACTTCTCCACCCTTGAGGGGAATGCTACTTTCACTCCAAATATGCTTTGAAGTTTTACAGCTTATTTTCACAGGCTGCGCCCCACGCAAAGGCAAGAGAAGCACCTTTACAGTTGACATACACATTCCTCAGCATGGCTGCTATGCTTGCACTGGCTAGGAAACCATGCAGGTGCTGTCTCAAGAAAAGCTGCAAGAAAAGCAACTGTCTAGGGAATAGATAGCAATTCACAACACACCTCACCTTAATGGCAACCACCCGCACCGAAGAGAAAAAAAAAAAGAAAAAATATAAAACAAACTCCAAAACAAGTAGATTCTCTCTCCACTGCCTTCAGCAAATATTCCAAATCCTTTCACATATACAAAAAAAAAGTCAAAAGCTATTTTTTCTCTCCTTCCTCATGCATCACGAGAACAGAACTGGCATGATGGCCTGGCCAAAGAGCCCTGGTCAGTCCCTGGAAATCTCCTCCTTCCTGGCTTTGCTCTTCTGAAGAAGAACCTGGGCCGCTGCCAGTTCCAGGCCAGGATAATTTTAAACACGTCCTCTCCCGGATTAGCATTTGTTAGATTCTTCCCAATACTCCCTCTAGGACATTGGCATGGTAAGGCTTTCCCCCAGCACACAACAGAACAAAAGTGAACAAAGACTGTCCATAAAACAGTCCCGCTAAAGATTACTTTAACAGCAAACTGCAGCTGACAGCAGCCTTCAGTCTTCAAACAAGTATTTCAAGTCCTGCCAAATGTACTCCTCTTGCTAGCAGTGACCACCTTGGAGCCTGAGTCCTGTTTGAAGCACAAGTGTAAGGGCAAGTACAGGAAAATACTCATTTGCTTTAATCATCAAGAACACTTGGATAGACCTATACGGAAACACTGAAGTTGTATGGCGAGATAGCCTTGAGAAGCTGACTTAATAGCAGAATGGGATTCAAAGCAGTAAGAAGCTGTGCAGTGATGCTGGAGTAAGTAGACATACATAAAACAATCGCTGTCAATCAGCTCCAAACCTGCCCATTTTACAGAGGCAAAATATATGAACATGCGTTTAGGGACGAGTCAGCTTTCCCTGCCAAGAAGCATTATTATGTTTTCTTCCTGCAATTAACAGCTGCAGACGTTGCGGACAAGAAAGCATCAGCCCTGCAGTGGATGGAGGCTCTTTAAGTAGATGGAGAGACCTGAAGGGATTAAATACAACATCACGTGTGTAGTTACGCTACCCGCCGCCCCCTCAGCATCCATTGGCCAAATCCAATACAATTGGAGTTGTAAAGAGTTAATCACCATGACAGATACAAATCTGACTGACCCCTGCACTCCCACAAAGCGTTCATGGTCTGTAACAGTGAGAGAATGAAAAAGCTCCCTGCCAGCATTTAGGTAGAAGATGCCTTTGGGATCCAAACCCATGAGCACGTGGAGCCAGGAGAGCACAGCACCCAAGTCTGCTGCTTCCTAGGTAAGGAGCTGGCTCACATGGCCCGAAATGTGCTTGGCATGGGTGCAGCCATCTGAAGGAACGCCCCCCTCCTTGCACCAGCACTAAATCAGAGGGAACTGAGGGTGTTCAGGAAACTCTTCAATCCTACTGGAAATGTTTATCCAGGCGGTCGGTTGTCCGGTGACAGCCAGGACACACAACGCCTTTTCAAAGCTGCCTGCCAGTTCCAGGTTATGGGGAAAGGAATAGCATGCACCAAGGTTGCCTGTCGAAGTTATTGTTCCTCGTACTGAAGATGGATGCAAGTAACAGTAATTTCCATCTGTACTCCAAGGCAGCCCAGGATGCTGGAGCGTTTTCCCAGTAAACTGGGCTGTGCGGTATTGTATAGCCTTTCCAAACTTCCCCAGTCGGCACGACGGCGTGTGCAGTTCATCGAGCCCCCAAAGCAGACCACATTCAGCAATGAAGGAAGTACCAGGGAAGTTTTTAAGCAGAAACATGATAAAAGCCTCAATCATCGTGCGCTTCAGAGTCCAAAAAAAACCAAAAACCTCAGGCAGGTTTCACTGACACAGCAACAATGGCCAGAAAACAGCATGCAATCAATGCCACCAGACCATCCTACCATAACAGAGCAGGTTGGACAGGCTCGGAGTGCAAAAAGTAGTGAAACAAGCACTCAGATTGAATCCCATAGGAAAAAAGACCCAAAGGACTTCAGTCCCTAAACCTCCTCCAACGTAGAGGCTTGTTTTCAATTTCAGCTTGGATTAATTAATATTTACATATTTTCTCACTGGAAACAAAAGTCAGTAAATATGGTGCTCCAAGAAATTAAAACAAGTCATTGCTACAGTAAGAAATCCAGGAGGCCAACAACAGCCACTGCCAAATATCCAAGTCAGGCTGCAGAATTAAAATCACCACTTGATGTGGCATTTCCTCCGGGTGACCAACCCCCTGAGAAGGCCATTACTCACCCCAGCATGGTGTGCTCCACCCCAGAGCAGCAAAAGGGATTGGCAGCAAGCTGTTTGGGGACGTCAACTCCGTTTCGGAGTTAATGTACCATAGAGGCAACTTCCAGCTTTCTTCCTTTTCCTCATCCCAGCGTATCGGCATCGCATCGCCCACTGCAACAGCACCGGGTGAACATCGAGCAGCAACAACACTGGGTGAACACGGATCCCTTTCTTTAGCATATACTGGCATCACCAGTAGTGTCTTCAAATTAGGTCCTCTTAAAACCATTGTTAAGATTAATTAATTATATTTAAAGGGGAGAGAGGAACGGTGCTTTCCTGTTTATTCACATCAGGAGTTGCTTATAAACTCACAAGCTGAATAGCGAGAAGTTTGTTACTCCAGGATATAGTTATTGCCAAGTATAACAATTTGAAGGTACTTCCTATAATGTGGTAATGACCGTATCCTGGGCTGATACACTCAGAATAAATGGTGTGCCTCTAGCATAATTATTATACTGGAAACAGGAAGCAGTTTTACGCTGTAGCGTAAACAGTAATTATATCACATTTTAAATGAAGCTATAGAAAGCTGGGGTAAACTCTTTCTTGCCAGTAGCTTAACAAATGGTACCATAGTTCTGGACCTTCCTGCTCCGTAGCTGCCATCTTCCTCTTCTAAAGCTTCCAAGAGCCCTTCCACAAAATAACAATTATGTTTTTATTTACCTCGTACTTCACGACCAGAGGGGGAAGAGGGGTTTGGACTCGCTCCAGCGCAAAGCTGGATTCTCCACATCAGCCTTGAAAGGTTTCGCAGCAAGGCAGAAATTCCTCCTCATCTGCATTCCAAACTGGTTTAGCTTCCCAGCACAACCAAACGCTAAGGTACCAGTTACACCACATTAATGCCTCCAGGTTAGGGCTGGGCCGTAGGCATTAGATGCTATGTAACCAAAACTGATCCCCGATCCAACAAAATTATAATCCAGCATCCAGCTACAGGAGACTCGGGAGCACAGGAAGGCAGTAAGATGAGGCTCCCCAGTTTCAAGTGCAGTGTTCCCACACCCCCCCACAATTAATTTTTCAACGGGGCAGGGGGGGAACTACTGGAACTGTATCCTAATGGCTTGTTCCCACTATAAAAAGCCTACACAAGTCCTTAAAATCCTGCTAAATGATCAGACTTGCCCTCACCTGTAGCCCTCAATCCTTGGCACCGCCATATAGTGGTTGTCGTTGCAGTGACGACACAAAGGAAAAAAAGCAAAACTTGCTGGTCTGTAATGGGAGAGCAGCATTACCAATAACCAGCTGCAACTCTGCAATCCTGGCATACGCAATAAAACTTCATATTACAGACGTAAAAGAACTGGTGTTTGCAAGAAAAGCAATGAAGCATGTTAAGTTATTGCTTTTTAAACAAGCCTCTTAATATTGTTTGGAAATCCAAAAGGATTCACTTGGCTTGTGTTCAAAAGTCTACATTGGGAGCAATAACTAGCAGAATTTGTTAAGGCCACTGCAACCACGATACAAGTGACCTGAGCAAAGAGTGACATCCCAGGACTTCTGTAGCCTAGCACTGAGAAGAAAACTGTCACATGAAGGGGGCAACGGAGAAAAGCCCTGTTTATTATGCTTTTCCTTCCAACCTGCTCCTATGTGCCTTTAGGATGCAATGCCGGCTGTCAGCACAGACATCAGTCATCTGCCCATTAGATGCAATTTACATCAACTGTAACAAGAAATTTTCACGGACTGAACTCTAGAATGCATAATTTGGCATGAGGAAGGAGTGGCTGGTCCTGGCAAGTTTCATTTGAAAAAAAAAAGAGAAGGTGCAAGATGCAAGAATTACTATTTTCTGTTACTGGTAATGAATAACTCAAAATATTTATACTGAATGCAACCAACTGTTGGAGTTGACATTGTTCCGAGTAATTTGCAAAATACTTTCAGGACAATATCTCTATGTACAGTTAAACATGAAGCAATTTGTGACATTATACACCAAATGAGCACTAGTCTCTCTACTATCGAACATTACTCTCCCTTCAGCAATGTGCTGTTACCTATGTCACCTCTTCCCCTTGCCTTACAAGCCACGATATACAAAGTTGGCTACACACAAGAGCTTCACCATTTGAGACAGAGCTGCAAAATGGAAACTAGGCTTGCAGCGTGCAAGCAGAGTAGTATTTTTATGCCCTCAAATGTCAGCACGTTCAGTACAACATAGGAGAAGGCATTCAAGATGACTGTATTAGAAGTGCTGTACGTTAGCATGCTCCCTGTTCCTGCTCAGAAAAGCTGCGTGTACTAACATTTTCATGCCACCGGGTTGAGCTTGAAGTCCCAAACTCTTCGGCAAGATGTAATTGTCTGTTACGGTGCTGTACTTAACTCTGCAGAGCTGGACTCGGGAACTTCTCCCAAAGCTTGAAGGTCTTCCAACAGCAGAGAGCTGGCAAAGCAGCCTCCATACTCCTCTCTCCAGCCTCCCTGCTGAGGCAGGCATAAGCAGGAGGAAGAAAGGGCCAAGTCCACAGCTTGCTTCATCCCTGCTCATCCACAGCCCTCTCAGCAGGCTCTTGCGGCCACTGGCAGCCAGGACCAGCAGCAGCAGCCAGGCTGCTATAAATTACAGCAGGGGACCAGCCCAGCGACACACTTTATTGCTCAGGATCAGGGAAGCACAGCAACTGCTTCTACCCTCTTCTCTGAGCTGCTCTGCTGGCTGCTGGGCCGTGGGGAAAGATCAGGGCCTCAAGACAGGAGCTAAATGCCAGCAGCACAAGACAACTCATCATTTACCCTGAGTCTCATAAACAGGAGGGGCATTTTTAAAGCCCCAACCTCAGGGGGGCTAGGCAGATAGGAATATTTATGGGCTTTTTAACTGTCATTTTAAGGTCTGGAGAAAGTTAAATAGATAATCTGGTATTATCAGGAATTTTAAAAAGTTCTTTTTTGGCTCTTTTAAGCAGTGTGAAGCAAGGCTTTGAAAGGCAGAAGTGACTGATAGACTGCGGCTTTGCAAACAGAGGGGTGTGTAGACAAAGCCTACTGGAAAGGATTGTCAGCTTCCAACAAGATGAGCTATATGAGTACATCGAGTACTTGTTTTCTCTGTGCGCTACCCTTAACGTCCAGGCAGACCACACTCAGCACAGCGAAGAGACCTCCTGGGAGAGGTAACAGCATCCAGTCTCCTGGCATAGGCAAACAGAAACCCCAGTAAGGCTACATGAGAAATGAATCTCCCATTGTACTTTATTTTAGCTAAAATATAAAACACCTTCCAAAGGAACCACGATGCACTTACTAGGTACAATTCCTCCTGATTTTTTGCCCTTGCAATGCTGCAGAAGTGGACTGCTGCTTTAAGTAGAGGGTTTGGGGGTCCAAGAAGCCATGACTCAGAAATTTGATTCATTTTAGGTTAAGTCGCTATGGCAGCTCAGACAGCGGACGGTTCACCAAAGAAAGCTGCAGGAGATCCGCCTGAAATTCACTGTCATCTTAGTTATCTGAATAGCTCTAGGTGCTGGTAAGATGCTGAGGCAGTAAAGAAAGAGTTGCAGACCTAGGGCTAACTCAGTGCGAGTCTCTGATGTGAAGGGAGACAGCAAGCGGCGCGTCACATCGCTTAGTGCATTCCTGTCGGTCACAGTCACTGTTATCGCAGCGCCTGCAACTTTCCTTTATCTCAGCAAATTATGGCCAGCTTATGTTTTTTGTTTGTGTGCCAACTTAGTCTTCGATGGTTCTGCGCTCTCATTAATTCCTTCTCTTCCCACGTGTTTACAAGCCTAACGATGGTTAAAAGGAGGTGAGGTTCAATGACAGATCCTGTCTGCCTTGGACGTTACCTCCCATCCATCACCATGCCTCCAGCCCAGCATCACTGCTCAGGTAACCTCAACTGCACATTAGTGTGGGGGAAGTTGCTCCAGCTAAAACCAAAACCTTAAAAAAAAAATTTCAGACAGATCAGCTCCTTTGGCCTGATAATAAAAGTGTTACGAACACTAGACCTAGCCCTATCTCCCAATACGGAGACGAGCTAATCATACTAACCGTCACAGCCCCGCTTCTTCCTTCTACAAGAGGCTCTTGCTTCACACATTCACCCCAACGCACATCACCATTGTAATATCAGCTTATGGCAAGGAGGATTTGCCAAGCAGCTAGGCCTTCTGACAAGCTTCAGCCCTTCGGCAGTCAATGCAAGAAAGAAGCTGCGTCTCTAACCTCATACATCGCTTTTTAAAGCTTCCCCTATTCAGTCAGAACTTCAGTTTCTTCTCTTACATCCCCCATAAGGACTCTGCCCAGCAGGCTTTAAAATCAAGTTTTTGTACCATTGAACAGCTACTCAAAATGTACCAGGATTTCTTCCACAAATTCATCTATGCAGCCCTTCCATTTCCTTACCTACTTCCTAAGGACTGCAGTGGGGACAAAGCTCCTTTAAGAGCTGCTGCATGAAAAGCAACACACACAGCAAGCTGTGGAGTCACAAGGTCTGCCTCCTACCCCTGGAGGCCCAGATATTTTTGGGAGGCCCTGCCTTTGTCGTTGGTAACAGAGGAAAATAGTCAAATTATAATATGGTCTTATTTCAATGTTTCATGTCAAATTATTTAACGTGCAAGGAGGTCAGCATGCTTCATGTGGCAATACTAGTGATGCACACCACCACACTGTGATATCTCCTGTGTGCTAAAGCGTGTTCCTAGCATGCTCAGAAATAGGAACCTCCCTGAAACTACCACATGCAGATCACCCCAGTTTGAGTACAAGATGGATCGGGTAGCATAAGAAAGAGGAAAGTCAGTGATTCATGCATCTCCCTGCCTTGATTCTGCATTATGGATAGATGAAAGTTCATTCCAGTAAACACACAATGAACTTGGACCAAGTAAGGCCCCAAAATTTTGATATAGGCCAGCTCAAAAAGGTCTTAATTTCCAAAAGGTAACAAGCACCCATGTTCTGGAGAAGCGGTATGTATATCTATACACACACAAGGTCCAAGGCATCGTCCTGTGCAGCCAAGAGCCATCCATATCTACAAAGCCACGCACAGCTCTTGCTCAGCAATATTCGCAACATGACACAGGAGAAATTCAAGACAACCAGGGTTTGCGAGAAGCTTGCCAGCTCGACTTCCTTGTCCGAAAACTAGAAGACGACAGTTTTAAGCATGGCCAGCACAGGCAGAGGAAAGATCTCCTTATGTCATCCAGCTATTCCCATAAAATGGAGAAAGCAGTTATAAAATTGGATATCTGTACACTGGGAACAGTCCTCTTGGCACTCCCAGTCTAACCTGGTGATACTTTCCAGGATGCCATGAAACGATAGATTTCTCTGTGGCAGTTCCCTGTTTGTTGTCCTAAACGTGTATGGGTTTTGTCTTACTTTTGGTTTTGAAAGTATTAAGCTTTACTTTTTAATGCTAAAGTTTTATAAGAACTCTGTAAGACAGGATATAATTTGATTTAGTAAACAAGCAAAAATAATTACTGATGCAACCTTGCAAAATTGTCAAGTGTGCTTAATATGTTACCATACAAATTTAGCAAGTGACCTTTTTCTCATGCTTTAGCGTAAGACATGAATGAAAAGACTGCACTGGTCTGAATAAGTGCCTAAGGCATCTCCACGTAGGCAGCTTTTAGGAGCTATGAAGGCCAGAAAATCTGCTGCATTACAACAGGGGACAATATTCAAATTCATCTTTTTGAAGCGAGTTATTCACTTGATGCATCACAGTAGAAAGGATGAACCAGATGAACACCAGTGATTTAAACAATTATTTTACTGCTGGAGAGATGCTGAAAGAGCCTAAACTACATGACCTAGTCCCAGTAATCTACACCAGATAAAAAGCAGTGACATGAGAAGGATGTCACAAACAGAGTGGTTGTATGTACATCTGAATGGCACTTGGTTTCTTCAAAGTCGAAAGCTAAGAGTCTGTTACATTTTCACCTGACACAATTAATGCTGCAGACGGTGAATGAAGATTATTCCCCCTGGAAACATACCAAATCCAAATACTCCTGAAACATGGGAATTGCTAGAAACAGTTGAGTGTGCAACTCAGTCATGGATCACTGACAAAACCTGTCACTGCTGTTGAAACTTTCGGACCTCTATCTCCTGCTCTTCATGGTATTTTTCCTGCTTCTCAACTCCACATAACAAAGCGGGGACAAAAACCTAAAAACTCACCTCCCTAATGCAGTGCATAGTAGTTGTACTGAAAAGTTGTTTTCCCCTTGGACTAAAAGGGAACTACAGGCCAGCGAGTCTCACCTCTGTGCCTGGCAAGATCATGGAGCAGATCCTCCTGGGAACTATGCTAAGGCACATGGAAAATAAGGAGGTGATTGGTGACAGCCAACATGGCTTCATCAAGGGCAAATCGTGCCTGAACAAATTTGGTGGCCTTCTACAATGGGGTTACAGCACTGGTGGATAAGGGAAGAGCAACTGGTGTCATCTGCCTGGACTTGTACAGAGGATTTGACGCTGTCCCACAGGACATCCTTCTCTCAAAACTGGAGAGACGTGGATTTGACAGACGGACCACTCGGTGGA
>NW_009630587.1:0-2776 GCF_000690535.1 Cariama cristata
GTGTTTTCCTGGCTAGATCTAATAATAACCGCCAATCCTGAGCTCTCCAGACTGGAGATCTGTGTGTTTCCCAGTTCCTTGACTTCCATTGACAGAGCCACTGTGTAGCACCAGGGTCACACAACATAGGAGTAGACTGTCTGTACAAGTTCAGCAAGTGCAGCATGAGCAATTGTGGGTGATCTGTTAAAGGTGTATTGTATACCTTCCCAAGTAAAAGCAAATTTCTCTTTCTCATCCTTCTCCTCTAAGCGGACCATAAAGAACGTATCTTTCACATCTAGCGCTGCCATCCCTGGGTGTGTGGCTGCTTGTAGTGTGGCTGTTAAAGCTGCAATATTGGGAACCGCAGCTGCTAGTGGGGCTGTGTCGGCGTTCAAGCGCAACTAAGACCAGAGAAGAAAAAGGACAAAAATCAAAACGAAGGAAAGGGGAGGAGGGGGGGAAATAAATGATGTGGCAGTTCACATTGGTGTAGAAGATCTGTCGCCAAAGAAGGATGCGGAGGTAGATCCATCAGGGGGAGGGTGGGAGTTCCCGTTGACATGGCTACTGGGCACCCTGCAGGCGGGGGTTGCGGAGCAACCAACGGTCCTTGGGACAGCTCTTTGGGGCTCTCAGGGCCGAGGGATAGGAGTTCTTCTGTTACTTTCCTGACGGTGGGACCGGAGGAGCGGATGAAGCAATTCGGCCTTGCACCTTCCCAGCAACGAGGCTGGTTGTTGATTAACCCCTAATTTCCATGAAATGAGTGTGGGGAGCCTGCCTGACTGGCCTGTCGGAATCCCCATTCCTCACCCCATGAAAGTCCGTTCTAGATCTTGCTACTCTCTGCCAGGGGTCTACTGGCACCCAGGCGGGCGGCAGCTGCGTTGCCCCCGGGGAGCCCACAGGTTCTCCCCGCCCTGCTGAGCTCCAGGGAGCCCAGTGTGATGTCAGAGCTGCCACTGTGAGCTCAGAGCTGGCTGCCCACACAGCCCTGTGGCGCGTGGGGAAGGAGCCCACAGTTGCTGTGTGTTTGTTGCCCTAGGCAGGTGTGCTCCTGCCGGGTGCCAACGTGGAGCTGCTGCCGGAGCTCTTTTTGCCTGGGCAGGCCACACTGCTGGGGCTGAGGGGGAAAAGCTGAGCGGGGAGCCTGCCTTTGCCCAGACATGGCGAGGAGAAAGGCACCCCAGAGAAGACGCCAAGGAGCCTCAAATGGCCAACAGCCGTCAGAGGAGGCAGCAGTGCCGAGCCACTGCCAGACAAATAGGTACCAAGTGGGCTGCTCCTGCCTGAGGCGTCAGGCTGGGCTGGTAGCAGGGCTGCGGCCTACCACGGCCAGTGGGGCACGGAGGAGCATGGGGAAGATGACAGAGGTTTTCTGAAGAAGAGCCTCGTGGCTTGCAAAGCCCCCCTTCTGTGGGGTGGGTCTCCACTGAAAGCCTGGCTTGCTCTCCCACCCAAAAGGCAGTGTGCATCAGGGGCTTTTGGGGAGGCAGTAGTCTCATGTTGCAGGGTCGGAGCCCAGCCTCGCCCTGGGTTTTGCTGTACAGGGAGGTCAAGGCCCTAGGCCCTGAGACTGGGACCCTCTGGACGTTGAGGCGTGGCCCTGCCTGGCTGATGGGGGCAGCTGTGCAAGGAGGAGAGGGGCCGGGAGACTGCCAGTGCCCATGGAGGAGGTGGGACAGCAGTCTGTGCCCCCTCCATGAATGGCCACTGAGTGGTGCCTGCCGAGGGGCAGGTTGGTCCAGGGGCCAGGAGGGACAGGGTGAGAATTGGGCTGTGCGTCTGTCTGGCTTCCCACGATGCGGGATTGCTTGTGCCAGCTTGCTTCATCTTCTCCCACTGCAGGCCTGGAAAGCAAAGGATGGGGAAAGGAGAGGGAGGGGTGCCCTGGAAGCAGCCCAGCTGTGCTGCCCTCTCTTGCTGCAGCTGGGACATCCCCTGGGAGGCTTCCCGCAGCCGACCTCTGGCAAGGGCCTTGGCTCCAACCGCGGGGGGACAGTGGGTGACCAGCATCTCTCTTTTTCCTTCCATAGGAGCATCTGCATGGAGGTGGAGATGACGACACGCTTCTTGCAGTCAACTCCAAGCTCAGCCACTCAAGGGCCTGCAAAGTGGTGCGAGAGGGCCACAGACATTGCAAGTAAGCTGAGCACTGCTGCTTGCTGTGAGGCCTCAGGGGTGAAGTCGGAGAGCTGCGCTGTGCCAGAGCTCTGGCCAAATGTCACAAGTGGCAGGAGCAGTGCAGGCTGCTCTCTCTTTCGCCCCAGGGGGAGTGCGTAGGACTCGGTGCCCACTGCCCGTAGGCAGCCAAACCATGTGTGGCTGAGCGTCCTCAAGATGAGACCTCAAGAGATCGGCCTAACGTTTCTCTGCTTTCTCTGCCCAGAGACAGCGCGCAGCCTTGCTCTCCAGTGGGCAGGTGCCCTTGCCTCCCTGGGGACGCATCTGCTGATGAGCATCTGCTACATGAGCATCTTCACCATGTACGTACTACCTGTTGCTGCTGTGGATGTTGGGAGAAAGGGCATGTCCGAGGGCCAGTGCAAGCAAAAGGGAGAGGAGGGCATGTTCCCCAGCCAGCAGGTAGCCCGGGGCTCATAGTTGGGTGTCGAAGCTCAGCACCTGCTCGTGCTGTGGCTTTTCTCGGGGAGAACAAAGACAAAAGCCCCTGGGCGGTCTTGCTCCCACGCATTTGCTGGAGGCCCAAACTTTGGCTGCAGCTGGACAAACAGCCACGTAGCCAGATGCTTGGGTGTAGAGCCAAGCCTCTGCAGGGGAAGGAAGGGTT
>NW_009630588.1:0-8456 GCF_000690535.1 Cariama cristata
GCCGGCCCAGCCTTAAACGGTGACAGCTGCTTTCTTTGATCTATTCAAAAAAGGAATAGGCTGCTGTTTCTGTGTTTGGAAATAAACTGTGGTAAGGTGCCTTCTCCAGAAGATACTGAACTGTGCAAGGGGTCTCACACTGGGATGCTGAAATTGAGGGCAAAACCCGACTCCAGCAAGCAGAGCTGCACTCCCAGAGAAGGTTGATTTTCCTGATCCTCTCCCTTGTTCCTGCTCTTATGTGAAACCAGGGAGAGTCCCAGGTTGGTACACAGCAGTGCCTCGCAGCATGCACAGGGTCACTGCCTTGGCAATCTCCACGGACATCAGAAAACATCCCTGTAAATAGAGCAAGGGAATGTTTTCCCTGTCCATAATGGGGAAAGCTCCTGGAGGTGTCTGAAAAACAAATTATATTTGCCGTAACTTTGTGTTCACATTTTCCACAACATTTTTCATGTTATTTGCTCCCAGAAGCCCCAATCTCCAGGTGTTTGTTGCTCAGAAGATGGAAATTCTTTGATCTGGGACTGTTGAAAGCACACAGAGACACAGTGCAGGACAGGGAGAGGAAAGGGGGTTAGAAACCCCTGTTGAAAAGGGGGACACTCTTCCCCGAACAATTTCCATGTCATCACATTGCAACTTTTTCATGTTTGGAAGGAAAGACAAAAGGCTTTGACGCAATAAAGACTCAAAGTCCAGCCTGGAATGGCTTCTTTCATTTTCTGTGTTACTAGGTGCTTACCTCCATCCCTGTTAGACTGTGAGCACCTGATAACAACCGTTACGTGTCTGACTGCCCGTTACATCTCTGACTGCCTCTCCATCACTGCGATGCACAAGTAGGATACTGCAAGAAGCAGACCTCGAAGGTCTGCTGGGGTTTAGCCCTTATTGCCCCGACCTGCTCTGGGGCCAAAGAGCTGCAGCCGCCTATAGAAAGCCTTCAGCCTTCTGCTTTGTGTCTCTCTTTATAAATAGCCAGGCATCTTAGAGCAGACAGGGAAACCCTGCTGGGATGCTGCTATTTTTGCGGTCCTCTGGATTTGAAGCATTTGCTTTGCAGTTCACCTTTTAAAGAACAAAAATGCTGATGAGCCTGAGATGGCCCTTGGCCATCCTCAGGAGCCCTGTTTGTTGTCAGTCATGAAAATCTTACGAGAAGGGCTAATGTGGTCTAGGGCTGCTGCTCTCTGTGCAAATGAATCTGGTTCCCCCACAAAGCCCGGAGGCAGGCATAGGTGCCTGCCTGTGTAGATGAGCCTGCAGTGTTGGCCACTAACGTTTATTCCCTGTGCACTGCTCCTGTTAAGGTTAATGGGAAGTTGTTCTTAAGGAAATATTTTAAATACCTTTTTAAAGGGAGACAATTTTAGATCAACTGTTTTTCATTGGCTTTTTGGGCTGGTTTCCTGCCGTTCAGTGTAAAGGGATGTAGATAGGAAAGGACTTGTCCCTGTGGAGTTATAATCTTGCTGACTTTAAAACATGCCCATTGTAGGGTTTGCGGGATGGGGTGTGTGTGTCATATGAGACAAGGACTCCATCAAACACAAAATCAGAACAGTTGATCATGAAACAAAGGGAAGAGTTTTTTCCATTCTTTTCAATTGAAAAAGTGTATTTTCCAGCAGCAGTTCTGCCAGATCCTCTGCAACTTGCAAGGAGCTGAACAGCTGTAATAAAAAAGAGAACAGTGCAAATAAGTCTTATACTTTCGTTTTGCCCTCATTGTGCCTTTTGACCACCATTCTTCTTGTGGTGGGAATTTCATTGCAACTCAGGGGACTGCACGGCAGGGCTGGGTTTTATGGCCCCAGCGCGGCTTTCCTCCTCCACCGACTTCATTGCACGCTGCATCTGTGCAGGTGGCAGACCCTGACTGCTGACTTTGTGCGGGCTGGGGGTTTCCAGAGATGCCTGAGATGTTTAACTAGCAGTTTTTCTAGGCAGCTGAGCATGCCAGGCGCTTTATTCACCTCCTTAGTGGCAAACACCAACTGCTTTCCT
Source organism: Cariama cristata (assembly GCF_000690535.1). NCBI lineage: Eukaryota > Metazoa > Chordata > Aves > Cariamiformes > Cariamidae > Cariama > Cariama cristata. The sequence goes on from NW_009630588.1 coordinate 2,014, forward strand.
GGGGGATGGGAAGGGAAGGCTCCGTGGGTCAAATCTGACCTCCCACCAGCCTAACCTATGTTTGAGAGGACAGAAAATTTCCTGAACTGTTCAGAGCTGGTGAGTGGGCAATGGCAGGCATGAGCACAAAGGTTTTTGGGCTGTCTGTGCCACACAGGGCACTTTCTGCTGTCAGGATAGCATCCTCTATGGGCAATGGTGCAGGGAAGTGAAGCCTCCATTTACCCGTGAGGAGAGATCAGCCCAGCAGGCTTGCCTGCCTCAGCAAGACACAGGGATGACCTCTGCGTCTGCAGCTTGTGCAATATTTATGCAGCTGATCTGGTAAAGGGCTTGGGTTTTACTCTTTGTTAGGTGGATAAGTGCCCTTCGGTCCCTCAGCTGTCCCAGCCAGGTCCCTTCAGAGAGCTCTGTGGCTGCCTAAAGAGAGATTATGAAGCATCATTTCCACAGCCCTGTGCATATTAAGTAGCTTGCAGAGAGCTCACACACAAATAAGTGCTGGTTTGGGAACACACAGGTTAGCAATGTTGTGGCTTTATAAAACCTGTAGGGGCAAAGAGATAGAAGTGTTAGCTGAAACTGTGCAGCAAGCCTGTTTAACCACCAAGGAAAGAGGGATCCATGGTGAAGAGTGACAGCCCTTCCCTAAAGTAGAGGAAATACCTGAGAAAAGAGGAAAGTATGGCAATGAGGACAAAACCTGAGGCCTTTACCTCCAAGCCATGATCTGCAGCAGCCCAGGGTGGGCTCAGGACTGGGGTGTCCCCTGGGAGCCCAGGCCACTACAGCCCCTGCCCTGCTGTCTGCCCTGCAGGGAGGAGGAGGAGGAGGATGAAGAGGAGAAGGAGAAGAAGGATGAAGAGGAGAAGGAGGAGGAAGAAATCTCCAAGGACTTCCCTGCAATGCAGTGGGAGATGTGGAGAGGCCCTTCTCCCAGGAGATATCCCCAAAAGGTCTCCTTTCGCCAGTGCAACGTGTCTCTTAGGCTTCCCCTTTACTGTGCCGCACTGAAACCTCACTTACATACTAATACTCAATCCCAGGCTGCTTTCTGTGTCAGCATCAGCAGGATCTGCCCTGTGCCAAAGGTGGATATGTGGGAAAGCCCCTGCCTTCACTCACTGGGCAGGCACTGAACTGCTAATTAGGAGCCCAGGCTGAGGCTTTCAGGACCACCCTCAAGGGGGATTTGGAGACATGCCTTGTATTAATTCTGGTGCTGTTAAAACCAGTGGAAATAAGTACCTGAGCCTAACACAAGACACCTGTCTGCATCTTAATCTTGGAGCTGGGTGTCTTGGTGTTGCCTCTCAGCCTCTTCCAAGATTACCCTCTGTGCCTCTCTAGCATCTTGCAGGCTGTGCCAAGCATGCTTAAAGCCAGTTTTCACCCATGGAGAAACTCTAGAGGATATTTGGTAGTGAGTAAAGTGACACACAGAGACCATGTCCCTCCAAATGATGCCTTTAATGGTGCACTCTTATGGGGAGTGCAGGGAGGTGTGCTGGATTTTTACTTCTGTTTATCGCTATTCACCCATGGAAAAGAGCAACTATGGGCCACAAGCTAGTTACATTCCCATTTTCACATGACAGCTATAATGCAGACAATGATGCTAGAATAACAAATGGCTGGAATGTATTAGATTCCAAACCTGCTTGGTAGTGATTTTCTCTGGCAGAGGGAGCCATGCTCCATCAGCAGCACATGGAGAAATGATGTTGGAGAGATTCTCTCCAGCGAGCAGAGCCCTCCGAACCAGAACCCTTATGTAATTATGTGGGTTTTTTTGACTCCAGATCCTAAGAAATGCTCTCTTGAGTAGTATGTTTCTTGCTAGTTCGTTCATCTGTGAATTTCCCTGGCAGGTAGCGTATAAATAGCTCTGAGGCACAAGCAATGCATGAGTTCTTTTCAGACTAAAGTATTGAGTCATTTTAAGGCCTCCTACTGTAGCTCTTTTAAAGTTAAACTCTTTATTTTAAGTGTAAGATTTCTGCCCGAGAAAGAATGAGAAAATCCTGGCTTAAGTTGTCCTTCCAACAAAGTACCTTGTTTAAAAACCAATAAAGAATAAAATCGCATGTGAGCTAGCCAGTGAAGTGAGCAGGCGACATCTGCCCATCCCTGCCGTGGCTTGTTCTGTTCGTCACTGAGAGGCTATACTGCTTTCTAGAGCCAGGAATAGAAACCAGCGTTCCTTATTCCCAGGAGCCCTTTGCCATGTAGGGCAGAGCAATCCAGCTGGATCCCTCTGGCCATCCCTTCTGTCTGACCCCAGACACCGTTCAGCTTTCAGTAATTAGGGCAGAATTAGGGCAAGTTCCGCAGGGACGGAGGCTGCCAGAGCAGGGCTTGCACAGAGGGCAGAGCTCATCTATATATTGAGCTGAGCCTCCTTTCCCACCTGGAAATTTTGTCCAAAGGTAATTAGGGGATTTGATACACTTTTATGGGCCTAGCATCCCAGCAGGTTATAGCAACAGCTCTGTCATTGTCCCGGGATATCTAGAAATATCAGATGTGTCTACAGCGCATATTCAGATAAATACCTGCTGTCGGTGCACTGGGTATCCAAAGCTTCCACTGACAGAGGCTTAAAAACCAAAGCAAGTAGGAAACCTAAAAAGAGATCATTTCTCTAGCATCACTGCTCACGGAGTGCAGTGTTAGCTGCCCAAGGAAGAATACAATGTGGCTGTCGTGCTGACTGCACACATTAGAGGAATAACATGTTTCGTTCAAACAGTAGGAGACCTGTTCAACAGACCAAAATGTAGTGACCTGCTACAGAAACTGCTCCAGACACTTCTTCCCTTGTGCAAAATACCACTACACTGCTCATGCATAATTAGTTAAGGGCTGTTTCATGCATTATTTTTTGGTATGGATGTACCTCAGCACAGTTTTCAAGGAGTGAGTCAGGATTTACTTCCACATTAAGTCAGACCAATATCCTTTTTTTTTTTTTTTGTGTGGGGGGACATGACTCTGAGATTATATGTAAGTCTGAATTCAGATATGTGACCAGATTAAACCTCTGAATGGAGTTTTAATAGGATACCTGGGTGGAATTTTCCTTTCTTTTGGCATCAAAACACATCTGACTGCCCTGCCCAGAGCAGCTATCTCCTTTGCTAGATGCATTGTGCACACGTATATTGGAATTAGTATTATGTCTTCAGTCCATCTTCCTGCAATGTGGCACCCAAATTCTGCCCTTGGCATGAAGTGCAGTAGTGGCCTGTCCCTCCTGAGGGGTCAAAGGAACACAGGGAAATCCTGTAAGCCACATCTGTAACTTCTTTTAAAGCTCAAGGTGAAAATTAAAAATAGCCATTTGATGCCTGTGACTTTTGATGCATCTTTAGCATGTGGTTATGTTGACACGAGCCATGTGCGTCACACATGCCATCAGCACTGTGCAGCTTCCCAGCGCACTTTCAGAGGCTCTTGCATCGCTCCTGTCACTGCTCTTTCACTGCCACATCTGCTGCGAGCCAGGGGCTGAGCCAGGGGCCCCAAAGCAGCAAGATGCAAAGGTGATGTCTGCAGGGACACAATTTACCTGTGGCTCTTGGGCTAGGACTGGCACAATAAGTGAGAATAATCTGCTGAAGATCAGATGCCCTGTGCTGTGTTATAGATGGACAATGACATGCTAAAGTCTGTAGTCTTAACGGCTGCTGACATTATGATAAAGTAAAATACCAAAGTAAGAGAATTCTTAAGAACCAAGTGAATAGATTTGAGTCCATCTATTATTGAAAAGGCAATAAGCAATATGCTGTGGCGAGTCTCCTACAGAGACACCCTAATGCATTAGTGCATTGCTCCTTGGCTTGGGAGGTTCCACAAACTAAACTTGTAATTACCTTTCTGGGTGAGTTAAGGAATCCAGGATGGCTGAAGATACATTGGGCATTGCCATGCATGACTGTGGGCACTTGGGATACAGCAGAGATGAGATGGAGGTGCAGGCAGATGAGCACATGGCCTTCTCCACTCACCGCAGCAGCTCGTGTGAAGAGAGAAAAAAAGAAAGCAAAGCTAAAGGTCGGTTACATTTTATGGATGGAGAATTACTGGTGGAAGGAAATGGTCCTTCATGGATTTAAATCAGAAGAAAACATTACATCATTTAATCTGACATCCTGCAGAACTCATGCTTAAGGATTTTATCTTATGGTGCTATGGCAAGGTCAAACTTACTCTGCAAGTCATTACCTTGGAAGTAAGTGTGTGTTTCTGTGCATGTCCATATTGGAAGGGGATGGGAAATAGAAGAAGCCTTTTAATTTCTTCCTAGTGTTTGGTATACTTGAAATAAGCAACTCTGCCTATTTTGTATGCTTCTTCAACATTTTCATATGGATCGTAATTCACACGTGCTGCCTCTTCCCATAGCGAGTGTGGAAGTACCAGGGCCAACTGACTAAACAGATGGAGAAATTAAGTGGGGTGCCCAAAGCCACACGCCTCTCCCTAAACCAGGTGCAGCATGAGAGTTTGCAGTCCTGCGTTGTGTGCAGGCTGCCTGACCCCATCCCTCTCTTCTGTACCACGCACGAGAGTGAAAACACATGGAGACTTTTTATCAAGTCCTCTTCTGCTCTGTGGCTCAAAGCTGGAAATGATTTCACAGTGCTCCTTTTAATCTTCTTTGACAACTTCTTTGTTTCAAAATAAAGCGGTTAGGACAGTGGGATAAAGCAGCACTCACAAGTGTTTGCTTAAGTTCTGATCAAGTGCTAGGTGCATCATCCAGACTCTGGTACACCAATATGAAAGCGATGGTTCTCTTAATTTGTACAGGGCTATTCCTTGACAATAGGGATATTTGTTATTCATAATCTGCTGCTCGTTATTCTCATCATCAGCTGAAGGAGATGATATCATGTGAGTTAATTGTTTAGTTCCACAGCAGCTAATAAGTAGTGTATATATTCCAAACTAACAATTTGCCATAGTTGTGCAGGAGAGACAGTATTAAGTGTTTGGTGACAACATGCAAATAATGAACATATTTCTAGAAAGCAGAACGGAGGGACAATAAAAAGGCCCAGGTTTATGGGTAATTTATTCAGAACTAACAATATGATAGTAAAGGAGATCCAGATTAGAAACGTACTTACGCCATTTGGGAACCCAAATGAACTTCCTAGCTTTTCAAAAGTTCAAGCCTTTCACAGGTCCTATTGAAAACAGCAGGAGGACATCTGTGAAAGATGTGGCTATTCACTGTCTGGTTAAAAGCAGCTCAGCCTTTTTGTCTGGCACTGGTGATACAGTTCCCTCCTAAGCAAATTTCTTGTTAATGTGTTTTCAGCAAGGCAGTGCTTGATTCTTATGTCCAGCCCTCAGGAAACCACAGATCTCAGGTGAGCACACTCAGAAGATGTCTGTCTTATTATTATCATATCTAGCTTATAACATCAGTCAATGTCAAGGCACTATTGAGACTGGTACTCCACAGACATGTAGTAAGAGAGATCCTTCCTCTGAGGTGCACATAACCAAAATAGTAAATGGTCCCAGTTACACTGACACGGCTTCTTTGTGTTCCCCATTTCTCCCCCAGTTTCTGCCTCTGTCTTTTCAGACTGTAGCCATTTGGGGCAAGACTATCTTCTTTGCTCAGCATTCAGCATACAGGAGTATAAGTCACTATTGAGACTCCTAGGGTTTATTGAAATTCAAATAATTAGTAATAATAGTATGTGCACTATGGTTAATGGATTGTGTGCTTGTGTGCAAGTGCATGTGTTTTTACAGACTTAAGGTACCATTGCACCAGATGTGCACCAGAGCAGCAGATTACATTTTTAAGAGCATTTCTCTTTGGAAGCTATAGCTTGACAGTCAGGCTTGTCCATTTGACAAAAACTATTTCGAACCTATTTTGAGCACCCTACACTTATGTATCCTAAGAACAGTGTTACGTGGAGACAGGTGAAGCTCTTATGCTCTGCTGGCACTGCATGAGACAATAAACCCACCTGCAATCCACAGTGGCCAAGCATGAGTGGGGAGCAGTTGTATCTCCTCACCTGGATCAGCAACAACGGTTGCTACTGCTCCACCTCTCCTTTTAGTGAGCACAACAGAGCCTTTGAAGAACTCTTGAAGTTCCCATGTTGATTTTTAGGAGACAGGCAAGGCTTTCCGGGCTGACTTTTTCAAGGGTATCTCATTGTAATTGTCTGTTAAATCTAGATTATTAGAGGTGAGTTTCATTGACCCCTCAACACAGTGATCAAAGGACATTAGCCATGCTTGGTGGGGATGACAGCCATTGACTTCAAGTTGAAGAATAAATGAATTAGTTGGGTGATGGTTTCTTTCTTTCCTTTAAACACCCAAGGCAGAATCAATCCTTATAGTGACAAGGTTTAGTGTGCTAAATTCCCTTGGCATTACTAACTCACTTTTTCTTTCCC
>NW_009630588.1:8487-44604 GCF_000690535.1 Cariama cristata
AAAAAACCCAAGCAGATAGAGCTGATGCTGTGTCGCATCCCACACACTCATGTTGCTCCTGCAGTCTGTTGCTTTTTCAGATTCACACACACATTTGCATTTGCAAGCGCCACTATTGCTTTGCAGTAAACACTGCTCATGCCTCTCTCCTAAGAGGATCCAGATGTATTTCTCTCAGGACAGCGCATTTATTTTTAGATTTTTCTGCCCGTTGCTGCATACATTGAAGGTTCTTTGCTTTTGCATATAACCCTTGGTCCTCGTCACAGACATTGCATTTTGGGATGAGGATGGTGATGGGGAGTGAAAGATATTTGTCTTCCAAAAAACAAGTTTTGTTTTCATTTTTCTGATTCCATTAGGTCCCCACAGACAGGTCCATGCTGTGAGCACTTTTCCCATACACCTAACTCTGCCTGTATCAGCCATGTGCTCTTTGATTGCACATGGTACGTGCAGGTATTTGCTGGCCTTTGGGAGCTGAATAACAAAAGGGTTTTATTCAGTAGCTGAAATGAAAAAAGAAGACTTTCAGCTAATTTTTTTTAGCAAAGGAAGCAACAATCTGGATGAAGAAGGGGTCAAACTCCTCTTGTTGGGAAAGAAGTGATGAGTAAATCCTGATCACACTGAAGACTGGTGGAGTTCCCAGCAAGTGCAATGATCAGAATGTCATCCTGTGAAGTTTTACTGCAAGTTCAGTGAGGTCTAGAAAAGGGTGCATGGGTTAGTCAATGTGTTTATTCTTCCATCCCCTTCAGCCCAATCTTTATGTCATTATTAACACCTCAAACTTCACCGTCAGAACTGTTTGCCAGAGTCATAACAGTGTTGCAGCGGTGATGGCCTGAGGATACACGAGGCAGAACTGGTAAGGAGAGATAACAACTTCTAATGGACCAGCTAATATTGGTAGAGAAAACGGACAGGCTCTCAGGCACAAGTGTTTCCTCATGTCTGCTTCTCTTTGCCAGGGGCCTGTCTCCAGCATCGTGGGCATTCAGAATGAGGATTTGCATCTTCAGGGCACAAAGTTCCAAGCATAAAGTATCAGCTCCTCAAGCTCAGCTAAGGCAGAGAGTGATTGTTACAAGTGAGCAATTCTGTTGCATTCCTGGGGAGAAACGGGTTTTTTTTTGGCCCTATGGTTTCTCAAATCAGGACCCTAATCAGGTTCAGATGGCTATTGGGAGCAGACTCACAATCAGCCTCTCTTTCCCCTGTTCTGCTGTAGTAAAGGAAAGGAGAGCGTTTTTTAGCAATCAGGCAGCTTTTCCTATTCCTTCTAGGAGAGATGTGTGGGAACTGTATCTTCCTTAGCCCTACTGGTGTGTCTTCGTGGAGGTCTGGAGTTATCACAAAACAGTGGAATGGCTAGCAAAATAGTGAAAACAACAGCACTGTAAAAAAAGCCAGCTGCATGGTGGCATTGTGCATAGCCTGATGTGTACTTGAATAGAGTTATAAATACATGTCTATGAATGTACTAGCATAATGCCTGCTAAATGTGAGACATGAGTAAGGAGAAGATCAGGCCAAAAGATGGTTGCACAGTGAAGGCACTCAAGGACATTGGATCACACGAGACAACTGCAGAAAGGGAGAGAGAGAAAAAAATGTGTCCCTATTACATTGCATTGTTTTCTGCATGCAGCCACATGCAAACCTCCAGTGAAAGCTCTGTGGAGCCTTTAGCGTTATACATGATCCAGTCATTGCATGGGAAAAGGCTTTTAACAACCCACCATGTGAATGGAAATGCCCCGTGATACACCCTACTACACCCTGTGCGCTCTTTGATCCCAGCAGTATCAGAGGGGCATGCCTCACCCCTCCTGTGCTGCTTCTCTTGGCCCTGGCCCCCACAGCTGTCTCAGCACTGGCCATGGGGCTGGCCATGCCACTAGCACGTCTCCTGTCTGACTTGGACCCTCCATCTCCTCTCTCCCTCTCTCCATAACTTCTTGCAGGAGGGAAATCATCTATTGGAGCTTGGTATTTTGCTGTCTTTTTTTACAGGTGAGTGGAGAGGGGAAACAAGAAGGTGATTTGATTTTTGATGATCTTTCACCCTTTTGTCTACTTTATAACCTTGACCTGCAGGAAAGGAGTTATTGAAGGAGGAGACTGGGAGGACCATGATACCCAGTACTAGGTCTTTATCAATGGGAGTTAGATTGACCTGTAATGCAGTGAGTTTTTACTTGGAAAATATTTACTGTCATTATCAAAGGCCAGTGTTTTCCATCCTGCATGGGCAGTGACTCAGCTGGTCTCATGTACGTTGAAGATCAGAGGCTAAATGGGGATGGGATTTAGCATTTCCTGCTGTATCAGCTGTCAGCTGGTACACATGGTTTCCATAAGCTCACAACTTACTGAAACGTGTGCCTGGAGCTGGATTGTTAGTTTGCAGATGGGGATGCACCCTGGGTTTCGGTGAAGATTTATAACGGGACAAGTGCCAAAACTACAAAAAATGGAAAGCTGATGTTTTCAATGCATCACTTGTAGATGGAGTAGCTGACAGCCAAATACTTTAGCAGATATATTGATCCCCTTCACTAAGTCCTGTCATCACTTGCTGAGCCAAAGCGGAGTGAGTTAGCCTGCTGTGAATGGCCCTCTCCTACTTACTGCCCCTTATTGCACATTGTACCTTGGCGACATATTCTTAGTACAGACTAACACCTTCATGTCTTAAAATATGAAAGCTTTTGCCAGTGCATTTGAAATGCGAAAGTCAGGGCTCCATCTACTACCCTGTTTTCTTTGACCCAGCCCATGCAGAAGGAATTTGCCCCATTTCCCTGCACTAGAGCATGAGCGCTTCCACTCGTGCTGCATTTGGAGGGCAGACTCTGGGCCCCACAGAAAGGGCCAGGGGGTGACAAGTAACAAGGACAGGGCTCTGGGCTGGTCCAAGCCATGCAAAGCCATGCTGCCTTCTGCACTTAGAATCACAGAATCATTTAGGTTGGAAAGGACATTTAAGATCATTGAGTCCAACCGTTAACCTAGCATGGCCAGGCCCACCAGTAAACCATGTCCCTAAGCACCACATCTACACATCTTTTAAGTGCCTCCAGGGATGGTGACTCCACCACTGCCCTGGGCAGCCTCTTCCAGTGGTTGACAACCCTTTCGGTGAAGGAATTCTTCCTAGTATCCATTCTAAACCTCCCCTGGTGCAACTTGAGGCCGTTTCCTCTTGTCCTGTCACTTATTACTTGGGAGAAGAGATTGACCCCCACCCAGCTACACCCTCCTTTCAGGTCATTGTAGAGAGCAATCAGGTCTCCCCTCAGCCTCCTCTTCTCCAGGCTAACCCCCCCCAGCTCCCTCAGCCCCTCCCCATCAGACTTGTGCTCCAGACCCCTCACCACCTTCATTGCCCTTCTCTGGACTCGCTCCAGCACCTCGAGTTCTTTCTTGTAGTGAGGGGCCCAAAACTGAACACAGCACTCGAGGTGCGGCCTCACCAGTGCTGAGTACGGGGAGACTTTCCAGCTTCTTTAATACCTGAAATGACTGACTACAAAACTCACTATTTCCCCCTAACAGTTATAGAGCATGGAAGTTTCAAAGCTATAATTTGGAAACTAAAAAAGCATCTTAGATCCTTGGGGTTTTTTTCCCTTTCTTAAGTGGTATTGAGGATAACCACATTTGATTACATAATAATTTCCCTCAGCATGAGCTTTTTAGCAGTTAATTGGTCAGGGATATGAGGAAAAAGATGTTTAGACTGTTGAATATTTGCTTACTGGTCCACAAATGTTCTCTATTTTGTTGTAGCTGCTGTTCTAAAAACCTCAAAAATTTTTCTTTTAAAAATTGAAAGAATCCATGACATCATTTTTGGCTTTCATTTTCTATACCTTTATTCAGTGGCCACAGGTAGGGAGGGTATGAGAAGCTAACATGTGGTTAGCAAGGAGAACACTAGTGCCAACAGGTTATGCAGAGCCTCTTCCACCCAGCCAAAGGGATTCAGGTACTTTACTTTCTTGAACTGCCTTTCCCTCACTGCATGTCTCAGACAAAGCACTTCTGTAACCCTCAGTGTAGCTCCAAGTTGCTCAGAGCTGAGGAATATGAGAGGTCTGCTTCATTCAGTGCCCAAAATCAAAACCATCCAGGTTGTTAACACCAGCCTCTGAGCTGTATAACAACCTGCTCCAGCTGGGTCAGCCAGAGCCTTTTAAAGCTGCTGTTTCCTAACAAGCTTTCTAAAACCTTTGACTGCTTTGAGATCTGCAGGTGAACCATGCAATATAGAGGCTCATTTATTTACTAGTGTCTCCCACCAAAACCCTTATCACAAGGAGAGGGAAAATCACTGGGATTCCTTGGCTCAGAGGGGAAACGCATCTGTGAGCTGAAAATAGAGGATGTGCCCTGACGTTATGGTTATCTACAGATACATCTTTCAAAGCATAGCTGCATTTTTTCAGCCCAGTATATACGTTGTCAAGATATTCCTTATCCTTTGGAAGATACCATCACTTCTTTCTCCATCCCTCTCCTTTCTCTATGCTAAAAAGGGCTGTAGAACATCTTTATCCCTAATACAGACATCACCGAAGGAGCACTTCCAACTTTACGGGCTTCCCTTCTTATTTTTGCCTTCAGACACCAGCTCACAGCAGTGTGATGAGTGGGTGCTAATTATGGAGAACTACATTTCAACAACAGAGCCTTACTGCTGGTGAATACAGAAAAATTGCTCATTAAAGCAGCATGGTATTTAGTCAGATTGACTTCCCTAGATATTAACATTCTGGCATTAATGCAGACTGGCAGTGTAATACTTGAATAAAATGATCTCAAGACAATACACACAGAAGGAGTTGTACAACTGTTGTCCGGCCTGTGGGGTTTGCTAGGCATTTCTGTCAGGGGCTCCCACATGCTACTTCTGCAAAAAGCCCCATCCCTGGATTTCAGTAACTTAAATATACAATTTCTTGGTGTTTTTTTAAAATAAGATGCACCTTACAGGGCATGGTGCATCATGCATATGATTTACTTCACTAGAATGAAACACGTTGTGCTTCATTATTTTCCCAGACATCCAACTTTTAACCACGCTGTTTGGTACGACTGTGCTGTGTCCATGAGACAGGTGGCATGGCTACGTGCTTGATGGCTCTCTATGCACAGGTGTAGGCAATGTTGAAGCCACCCTGGAAAGTGCATTGTTTGTACCTGTTGCACAGAACAACATGGTAAAAGCAGCTCAGCAAAAGCTGTTGTTTGAACACAAAGAGACCCTGGAAGCTTTAGGTGCCTTGTTTTAATGCGGGGAGACTGTGGGTTGGTGGGAGACTTTAGCACCGAGGTTTTCCTATGCATTTTTATAAGCAGCAAACACAGAGGCTGTGGTTTGGGTTCACAGTGCTGCAAGCAGAGGTGCCTTTGCTTGGACCTGGCTCCCTGGTCCTCCTTCTGCAGCCCCAGGGGCATCTCCAGCTCAGTTTCCTGCTTGGCTCTGCAGAGCTGCCCACATCTCCAAAGCCGTGTGGGCAGAGCCAGCGGCTCCGCTGGGTGCATGGGCCAGCACCTGTGTCTGTGCAGCTGTGCGAGCTGCTGCTGTAGAAGCCATAGCCACAGGGAATTCCTCAATCCCATGTCCTACCCACTTCCACCTCTGAGCTTACATCAGAAATAGCCGCTCCAATGGGCTAATGTAAGTGATACAAACATACACAGAGAGGACATAGCTGTGCAGTGGACAGCAGTGCTCATCTATTCGCACATACACTAGAGTTTCCTCTTCTGCAGCCCTCTGGGCTCCCCTTTGACTTGAGCACCAGCTTTTGCTAATGAGCTCAGCTTTATCTAATTAGCACCCAAATGGGAGTGCCTCCCTCAGCTGCCTCTGAGCTTGCAAAGAGCCCAGAGCTAAGGATTTATGTGGAAGAGTAGGGGAGAGTTCTTCTCTGGGGGTTTGCATGGTGTGTCCTTATCTCTGTATGCTGGGAAGATGTGAGTGTGTCCTTGTACTGGTGTTGCTCTGTTGGTTGATACAGAAGCTGCACAGGACTGGCATCAAATTATCTGTGTCTCATCCAACCTGTTTCTTTACTGTGTGTGTAAAATTTTTTTTTTTTTTAATAATGGTCATGGTATTTTGCCCATAGTTTGCCTTGGGAAATAGAGTGTGTCCTACATCCATATCTATTTTAAGACTCTGCTCTCTTGCCTGTTACCAGCTGGGGATATGGCTAGAAGGAGCAATGGTTTCATGTTATAAGAGGAAATGCTGGATGTTTCTAGGGAGTCTGTAGCTGTGAGATCCTGTATATGTTTATAATCCAGAATATTATGCTCTCAGGGACAGCACTCATATAAGTTAACTAGTGTTTTAAAAATTGGCATTCTGGTTGAACTTAATTGAATAAGATCTATTTGCAGACAATGGAGAATAAGGCATACCCAGAAAGCAAATTATTTTGTTTCCAATATTTGTATTAAGTTAAGAAGAATGTCCTTTTTGTTTGTGTTCTGCTCAGACTTACTTGGGTTTTGGCGGGCCAGTAGAGATTGTTATATTAATGATAAGAAAGATTCTGTTTGCTTAGTGCAGAGCAGTGAAAAGGAATTGGGATTTATCCCTCTAGATGGTTTAGGCACTCTTCACGACTGCCTCCCTGCAGAAGTCAGCAGGGCCCAATAGAGCAGTGATGTCTGTGTATTGCCAGATGCTTATGTTTGTGGGTAGCAAATATTGTTTCAAGCCAAAGCGCATCTGCATGGTTTCCTTTTTCACAGTGTTGTGCGAAGGGGAGACTAAAGTGAGCTCCCAGTTCATTGCAGTAGGTGATGAATAGCTGCAGTACAGTCCCGTTACCTTTGTTATATTATAAGAGTCTGTGTGGGATTTATACTTAGAGCTGGATCTACTCAAGTCCTCCTGATTGGTGTCACCAAAGGAAGTTGTTTAATGGTGGTGTTGCTCACCCATGTTCAGGTATATGCTCAGTAACGGTTTCTGTGAGTAAGAATGCATGCAGAGCAGATCAGTCCTGCTCTTACTAACAAAGTGCGCTCAGGGCCCAGTCCTTTACTGATGGAAGCCTATTAATTATAGTGGTCTGTCCAGGTTAAAGTAGCTGAGGGTTATGTGCATTTTCTTCAAAATTAAAACAGCCAGACAGAACCACTGCTTGTCAGAAAAGCATGAGGATGAATTACAGCTGGGTGGAAGCAAAGAAGATTTGGAAGCAGGGACAAGTACAGATGCCTTTCTTAACATTGTGCATCTTGTGTTCGTGCCTGTGAGGGTCTCTTAGCCCACAGCTGTCCAGCTCAAACACTGGGTCATTATCATCCTGACTGCGTAGTTGTGTTCCCACATATGTGTTTTTTTGGGTGGGCTGATTAGCATGGTTTTAGCTAAATTCCTGTGTAGGAAGGAATGTGGGTCAGAACTGGTTCCAGATGGGAGTCTAGGGGTCTGACTCTACCCTACATGTGCATTGGCCCCATCCCGGAAGGTTTTATGCCCTCAGACTCAAGACACCCCTGGGTGTTCTCCTGTTGCCACCCTGGGTGCACAGTGTTAGGTGATGTGCTTCACAAATGCTGCTCTGCTGTGTGGCACGGTGCTTGTGTTCACAGATGCAACCAGAAAAGTTTGCAGCTACTTTGGTAAAACTGCCATAAATATAAGTTGTTCCACGGTGTAGGGTGGATTTTCTCTGAAGTCCTTTTTTGGTTAAACAGCTCTTTGCTTCACAAGAGCTGGATGGTCAGTGGGTCTGACCTGACTGTGAGAAACTGCAGTGTGAGATTGCTGCTCCGGTGCCAGGTCTGAAGGTCAAAAGCATCCTTCCTGCCCTGCCCACCACCTTTCTCCTAGTTGACCTGAGTATCTCGTGGCCCCAACTGTTCCTCTGCCTGCACTGACAGAGAAACCTGTCGTCTTGAATTTAAACCAATGCACTGGAAGTAGTGGGGAAGGATTATACTGGTTTTCGTGAGCTTGTCCTGGTGAATAGAGAGGATAGAGGCTAGAGAGGAGTGCTGTGAGTGGATTTGGGCCAGGTGAGGTGATTTGGAGGAGAAGCAGCCAATATTTGTATTGGTGTTGTCCTGTGCTACATCAACCTGGTTGTGAGTTAAAGTAATGCTCCTGCGTCTGTCCAGTGTGCACCACTCATGTGTTACCAGGTAACACTCGGTGCTCTGGGCGGTCTTTCACTCTGTTCAGGGATTCTTCTGGGTGTTTGGTTTTTGGTTCCCTCCCCACCCTCCTTGGGGAGGTCCAAAACCACTTGCAAACCTGAAACTCACCTCTGAGATTGAAGAGGAGGAGGACTTTTGAACTCAGAGTTTTCCATCCACTTTCATCTAATATTAAAGATGCAGCATAAAAGTTACAGTTTATGCAGTAGTAGTGGGGAGTGAATTTTGTATTGATTTAAAAATTAGTCATTTTTAGCTTACTATTTTATGCATCAGAAAATGGCCTTAGCTTCAGTAAGAATTCTGTATATTATTAATATACATCATTAATTTATTCTTGGCATTGGACTGGTAAAAGCACTTAGTTCATTGCACTGTCATTAAAGTTGGACAAGTGAGATTTGAATAAAATTGTGATGGGGAGCAAAGCCATTTTGGAACAAAGCTGTGATCCCACCCTTGTGTTCCTCAAACATCTCTTCCTTTGAGGGTCACTTGCATCCCCAATCAGGTCAGCACAACAGTGGTGCATCTGGAAGTGCTGGATTTGCCTGCTAGAAGCTGCAGCTCTGATTTTTTGGCACCCAGGCCACCTGCACAGAGGCTGGGAAACTCAAATTGTTGATAAAGCACCTGATTTGGGTGGGGGAGGAATCTTGCCTTGCCTGGGACATCAGCGCCTTACCCTTGGCCTCAGGAGGGCTGCGTACAACCTGCACCCCGGCGGGGTGAGTGCATGAGCCTCTGTGCAGCCAGTCGAAAATGAAAAGTGCTAGTGCTTCAGGCAGGCCTCCAAGGCAGAGGACCTCAATTTCAGTCCCTGTTCATATGCTGGTTTATTTATAAGCTATTAAAGATATATAAAGTGATTTTTGGAGCAGACGGTGGAGCCTGTGTCTCTCTGCTTCCAAGTACATGGTCTGACTGACTGGTTACAGATTTCTGCATCCTGCGTGTTTTTTTTATGTCAGATTCCCCCTGTGTTGGACACTGTAGTTGTTCCATTGACATAAAAATTGAACCTTTTTAGGGTATGGTTTAGCTAAAGTGATGCGCAACACAACATATAGTTTGTTTTTTTTTTTTTTAAATCTGCAAGGAAATTCATCCTGGTAAATCACCACCCTTTCTGAGCAGGGCGTTTCACATGACACTTGCCACCAGAATTGCTGGTAGTTGTGTTCAAGCTGACTGGAGATGGTTCGATCTCCTTTGCCAGCTTTGCGGGCAAGAGGCACTCACTAATTTAAGGGCACCTTTGGTTCACTTTTTCCTTGCAAAAGAGCAGCAATTTCTGCAGCAGATGCATATTCCTTCCCTCTAATGTTTTGCTGCTCACAGCCTGCTTGCTTATGGCATCCTGGAAATTAGTTTCTTTTTCATTGGTTTGCAAATGCGGTTAAAAGGAAAATGTAAACAGAGGACCTGCCGCATCTGAAGAGCGTACTTGTTCTTCTCTGGCAGGAATGTAATATTGCCTCAAGGCTACCTTTAAAAAACAAAACAGAAAAACACTTCGTGGGCATCACGATTCTTCAGAGTTACTTGCTGAGGTCTGTTGTTGCACAGATATTGAGACGTGACATCTGAGTTGGACTGATGGTGCTTTCAACTATCCTGTCATTCTTGATGGTACTTCAAGAAATACAGCATCATGACAAATGGCATTGTTTTAAAGGCTTGAAGAGTGCACTGTGTAAAATACTGATGAACCCTGAACGTTAGAAAAGGCATTTTGTAAATTAGTCTTTTAAAATTTTTTCACTCTGTTGCAGGATCCTTAGCATCACTTACAGCTGGACATATGACACCTAGAGAAGTGCTGCAGATGGGCCATTGGAAACAGCCAACAACAGATCATTTTAAGCTCTTCGATATATGAGGGTGCACGAGGCAAATCGTATTACTGTCATGTGGTTTTATTGTTGTAAAAGTAGTTGTAGTAAAAGTTACGGTAATCCCTGGTGTTCTGCTCCAAAGCGCCTTGAAGTCTGCATAATGGCTCCACTGAATTTTGGCAGCCTTTAAATCGGGTTTCCCATTGTAGGATGGTACTGATCAAAACCTGGTGCTCCAAAGCTGTCTTCAGAAATCTCTCTCACTGTTCTCTTCCTATTCTCCTGGCAGTTACAAACACTGACACAACCAGCGCTTAGAAAGTTTTCTTAGATCTACTGATGAAAAGGACTGTCTAAGAGCTAGATATTATTATTCTGCCATCATAAGTCAGGTTAGTGGGTTACAGCCTGTGCTACAGTGAGGAGCTTGCTGCCTTGCATGTCTGCGTGAACCCATTCACCTCCACTTTTAAGCTATGATGAAGGAGCTTTCCTTTTGGGGAGAAAAAAATATTATAATCACTCTTCAACCAAGCTCAATAAACCCCTTTCCATTGCTGCTGTTTTGTCTAAATGCAAGAGCAATGCCCTGAAATAGGTTTTTAAATTTTAAAATGGCTTTTTGAAGACCTTGGGTCTGTTCTGCACATGATGCTGCAATAGGCATGTGCAAACCCCCAGCGGTGTTTGCTCTGTGGCTGTAAGGAGTCCTCCTGCTGAGTGCAGCCACTTGAGCACGAGTGAAGGGACACATGGAAGGCACCCATTTTGTGGGGTAAGTAGTGATTTGAGATGGCCATTCATTTCCTTGGTCTCCCAGTGTGGTTTTGGGCACGTCATTTACATTTTCAATCTTATGGTTTCCCACCTGTAAAATGGGAAGAGTAACTAATTCCCTGGACTGGCCCTGTGCAGAGTCACTCTCTCCAGCAAGGATGCTCTGACCAGTGAGTGCAGCACCAGATTACTGGTGAGGAAGCAGGTTGGAGACTGTCCCTGCTCTACCACACCTGGAGTGTTCCCTGGCTTAGAAAAACGGGATATAAACCTGCAGCACTGCCTTGTAGAGTTGCTACTTTCCACAAACCTGGCGATGGTTCTCTGTGTTGTGCAGTGCTTGAGCTGTTTCTGTGCAGGCTGATGGAGTGCATCACTGTCTGTATTTCCTTCACTGAACAGTAGGCTGTTAGCTTTTTTTTAACCAACTTTCTTGCTAGTGTTGCCAGTGACTTGGTGACACCTAGAAATGCGTTTTCCCATTTAATAGTTCTAACAAACGCCATTATTGGCAGATTGGGGAGCTCCCATCCTGCACTTAGCAGAGATGCAGCATCGATTCAGTGTGGGTCTTCCTGAGACTGAATTAAGAGCAGTGTGCCTCTGCTTGCAGGCAGCAATTCCTCTCCCTGTTTAATAATATCTATGGGAAAATTCCAAGCACTGAGCACAGGCTTCCTGTGTGCTGTTTAGATCATCTCAAAGGGTCTTGTAGCTAGAATGTCTTTGTACCATTTCTGGGATAATTCCTGCGGAAACTTATTAATTCCTCCCCTGTTTTGTTCCTATAGGGAATGGAGGTGACCTGACTGAGAGCTTTAGCTAAGTAGAAACAATTCAGACTGGCTTCACTGAATTTTCAGTTAGGTCTCAAATATGTGAATACCTGCAAAACAGAGATCTCCTTCCTAAAAATCACTATGGGTAAAAATACAGCTCATAGCAGACCTTGGCTCTGATTTTGCTGCAATCACGCAGCTGGGTGTGGAGAGCAGTTTAGGTATATGGAGAATGGCCCATGATCAGCTAAATACTGTGCTGAGCTGTGCACCTAGAGAGACACCCAAGCCTGTACCATCTGCCTTTTTTATATTAGAGACCTGCTGATTAGGTAGCTCTGCACAAAACCTATCTCCAGCCTGTCAGCACTGCAAACAGAGACCGCGGGGGCTGCTGCTTTGGAGGACAGTATGGATGAGACAGTACTGTGACTAGTTCTTTATTTACGGCTTCAGAGCACAGCAGACCGCATGTAATTAGAGCAATTGGCTGTGATGTTAGAGAAAGAGAGGACAACCTTGTCGATCAGTGTGCGAGAGAGACAAGTATGTGTCTGGGCTCTAGAAAGAGGAGATGAAGCTTTTGGAGAGGGAAGCAGGATGTATTTGCATCTCGCTTCCATTACGAGTGGAAAAGAAAATACTGCATTAATGGGAAGGTATTGAACAGCCACTAGCTGAAGCTTTTTAAGCTGAAAGAGTTAGGAAGAGAATTGGTCAAGGAGACTTCAGCAAGGCTTTTGGCACTGTCTCCAGTAACATCCTCATAGGTAAGCTCAGAAAGTGTGGGCTGGATGAGTGGACAGTGAGGTGGATTGGGAACTGGCTGGATGGCAGAGCCCAGAGGGTTGTGAGCAGCAGCACAATCTAGTTGGAGGCCTGTAGCTGGTGGTGTTCCCCAGGGGTCAGTTCTGGGTCCAGTCTTGTTTAATCTATTCATCAATGACCTGAATGAAGGGATGGAGTGTACACTCAGCTAGTTCACTGATGATACCAAACTAGGAGGGGTAACTGACATACCAGAAGGCTGTGCTGCCATTCAGTGAGACCTGGACAGGCTGGAGAGTTGGGTGGAGAGGAACCTAATGAAGTTCAACAAGGGCAAGTGTAGGGTCCTGTACCTTGGGAGGAATAACCCCATGTACCAGTACAGACTGGGGGTTGACCTGCTGGAGAGCAGCCCATTGGGGAAGGACCTGGGAGTCCTGATGCACAAGAAGTTGACCGTGAGCCAGCAATGTGCCTTTGTGGCCAAGAAAGCCAATGGTACCTTGGGGTGCATGAGGAAGAGTGTGGACAGCAGGGCGAGGACTCTGCCCTGGTGAGACCGCATCTGCAGTACTGTGTCCAGTTCTGGCCTCCCCAGTTCAAGAAAGACAAGGAACTACTGGAGAGAGTCCTGCAGAGGGCAGCGAAGATGATGAGGGGACTGGAGCATCTCCCTGATGAAGAAAGGCTGAGAGAGCTGGGTCCATTCTGCCTGGAGAAGACTGAGAGGACATCTCATCAATGCTTATAAATACCTTAAGGATGGATGTCAAGAGAATGGGGCCAGACTCTTTTCAGTGGTGCTCAGTGACAGGTTAAGGGACAATGGGTGCAGTCTGAAACGTGGGAAATTCCATCTGAATATAAGGAAGAACTTCTGTACTTTGAGGGTGGCAGAGCACTGGCACAGGCTGCCCAGAGAGGCTGTGGAGTCTCCTCTGGAGATATTCAAAACCTGCCTGGATGTGATCCTGTGCAACTTGCTGAAGTGACCCTGCTTTGGCAGGGGGGTCGGACTGGATGATCTCCACAGATCCCTTCCAACCCTGACCATTCTGTGATTGATTCTGTGGAATGGGGAATGCTGAATTTGAACCCACCCTGCAACACAGAAGACAAAAGACTGGGGGATAAGGCAAACATGGTGATGGTACTTGTAAATAAGATAAATGAAGCAGGATTAGCCTGCAACTGAATAGAGGGAGTGCTCTGGCAGCTGGGGGGGAGGTCACAAACTTGGTCTGAATTTTTGCAGGTGATCCCTGTCTCAGCCTTACTTTTAATCCTGTAGAGGAAGAAGAGCTGCCTCTGGTCTGTAGGCAATTCTAATGGGTTCACATCCTGATGGCTGTGTTGCTGTGCTTAGCTGGTTTGCAGCTACTGCATTTAGCAGGTCTGTATTTGGCTGGCTGCTTCTGGAGGCTTTTTGTTTAGGATTTGTTAGTGCCAGAGGTGGTGTTGAACACAAAGACCCACGGATGTCTTGGAGTGTGAGGTTAGTGGAAAATATTGTTGATGGTCCTGGTGATCTCTGGAGCAAGAGGGAAGTGAAAATGGAAAAAACCATGTTTTTATTGAGGCCTGCTAGGTGAAGAAATAGCCAGAGGGCTGAGAGAACCTGAGAGCAAGAAAGTTCTTTGGTAGGGCTGGGAACTGAGAAGGAAGAGCCTGAGTAAGATTGATTTATAGGCAGTAAAGACCTCAGTTTAGCTCATGAGTCACAGCTTTTCCATTTGCTATGGCTTAGCAAAGCATGGGCTTGTATTCTGGCTACTCCTGTGTTTTATGTTAAACATGCAATTAAGATGTCCAAGTAAGAACCTGTAGGCTCTGCAGAAGTAAGCAAGTTGGTGGAGATCAAGCCTACAATGGTGGAAACTTGACAAAGGTTGGAAGCAAGAGTAGGGCAACACAGACTGAAGACTGCAGCCCATGTCCACCTGACCTTCCAGACACAGGTGCCACAAAACACTGAAGGCTTCCTGCAGTCTGAGCTTAGCATTTAACCTGTCCTGAGTTAAATAATCTTGATGGGGGGAAAATGGGCTTCAGTTCCACATTTTGAAGTGCTGAAATCCAGGGATGGTGATAAAATAGGCAGCACCCAGAAGATGAGGGTAGTGGGACGGGGAGCTTGCAAGTAAACCCAGAGCTCAGGTGTCCAGCAGAGCTAAGGGCCTGATTTCCAATTGCCTGTGCCCTGGATCTCATCCGGGTGCTAAAGTGACTCTCCTGGAGGTGGGCCAGGCTGCTTTAGCACCTCCTGAAGTCTGGGACATGAAAGCTCTAAAGAAACACAGCCCACAGCTTGCCGGTTATGGTACCATCCTGGGTGGTGGGAGACCCCAGCCAGCTACTGTTGGCTTGGAGCTGGATATGGGCTGGGGATCTTGACATGGGTGCTGGTGAAATACTGTCCGACATAATAGTTTATCCTGAGATGTGTGTAACAAAATCTGTCTGTGAATGTTACCCTGATCCCCTTTGCCCTCTGATGCAAGTGAGATAGAAGGGAGCAGGGGTGGGGCAGTGTCTACAAGCCTAGTGCAGCAGTGGATGGGCTCCCTGAATCTCCAGGTGTGCAGTGAAGGTGACAGGTGGCTATGTCCCCTTGGGGTGAATGTCCCCCTCTAAACCCTGCAGAGCCGTGTGGGTGCATGCAGCTTGGTTTGAGGGCCAGGGGCCAGGCAGGCAGCCTTCACTGCTGCCTCTGCGCAGCCTCCTCCTTGCCCGAGAGCTAGCAAAGGCGACTCCTCCTCTGCGTGCTTGGGGAGGTGATGCTGGGGTCACTGGGCTCTTCCCTGCAAATTAGGCTTGTGGCTTTGTCAGAAATGACATCATTTGTTAGGCAGATTTCTTCATTAGGAAGCTTTCTAATCTCAGCCTTGAGGGACACAGAAACCCTCCCCACACCCCAAGCACTGAGAAAGCTGAGCTGCATTGCCAATCTGCAGTACGCTTTGCTTATTTATCATTCATGGCATCATGTTTGTTTTATGACAAATGAACTTAATCACGATTTTCACAGTGGAATACACAGGAAAATACCCAGGATAACCATAGCTGCAGGTATAGAAACCCAAATTTAATTTAGAAAGGATATACAGGAGCAGTCTAAGCAGCTGAATAATTAATCTAATAAAAAGACTCGGCTATATATAATTCTTCATGCTGGAACAATAGCCCCATGAGAAAGGATGATGCTCAGATTCTGCATTAAACTTTTTTCTTGTATGCTTAATGCTGAACCAAATCATTATTATTATTTGTTGCTGAAAAGTGCATTTGGGTGTTGAGAATATTTTTTTTTTTTCCCCCAGTGTTGCAGAGTGGAGGAGGGTAAGAATTGCAGATCATTTATTAATGCTCTGCTCCTTGTGGTCTTAATCTCAGACGGGCCAGGATGCTCTGGCTAAAATTCAGTGTGAACATGCTGACTTGCACCGAGTTTTCCCTTTCAGGTGTGGTGATGCAGGGACAGGTCTGGCACTGAGTGTGGTGGTCATCCAGAAATGTGATTGCAGAAATTTTAGAGGCTGGGAGTTAATCATGTCAACTTGGGAGAGAAAGGGGTATGCATATAGGTGTGTGTGCACACATATGTATGCATACATAAGGACGTGCTTTGGAGTATAGTTTGGTTTTGATTCTTTGATATGGTATTTACTATGTGGCCATGCTTGCCAGGGAAACTCTGATAACTGCTTGCTTGACCCTGACAGTGCTGAGTATCAGTTACTGCATCAGCTTCCAGTTTCTGCATCATTTCTGACCCTTGTCAGTATTTTTGTTCCTCTCATGATACCAGAGCAGAAATTACGATGGTTGAACCAAGAAAAAAAACAATGCTTCAGAAACTAACCTCCTGCAATCAATGTATTTTCATGCTACTCCAGTCAAACAAAATAATGGTGTGAGCCGTCTGTGCTGCACTAAGATGCATTTCTGTGTGTAGAAATATCATTAGAGAGTGGCTTAAAGTACATAGTAATAAAGAAGAATTTAGGGCAGAAAATAGAAGAAACGTCGCAGAGCATGGCACCACACATCCTAGACTCTCCATGAGATTTAGTGTCAGGGTGTGGAGAGCTTTCCTTAGGAGACTAGAGACGGTAATTTGTTCAGTCTAGCAAAATGAAAGTTTCAAGGGAATGATTGCTTCCTATAAATATTTTCAAGGGGCAAAAGCCAGTGCTGACAGAAGAACTAATGGATGTAGGTTGATGATGAATAAATTTAGACTGGAAATTTAGGAGACTCCTAAAGACTAGAGCAGTCATGTCATGGACCAGTTTTCTGCTGGGTATAAGGAGTCAAAAGTCAAATTGCTTTTTAAGACAGAGGTTGATGTTCTGAAAATGTCGTTGTGATAGTGTTCACCATCAGGGAAGGGGTTGGCTCTACTTAGTGATGCAAACGTTCCCTACTTACAGCTTTACATTTTGTTGAAAACTGGCTCCTTTTCCCACGAAGTGTCCTTAAAACGTGTTGGAAGGCAGCAGGCTTTCACACTGCCATGTGACTGAGCAGCTTGGCTCCAAAAGTCTGACTCCTTGGTTTAAAGGTGGTGTAGCTGGAGTTAAATAGGATGGCCTTGTCTCCTTTGATGACCCTAAAAAGTCCAAGGAAGAAGCAAGGTCATGGAGATGCAAGTCACGGTGGGGCTGGCAGGAGCTTACAGTGGATCACCTTGTGGTGTGCAGGCCCTACTGCCTTGCACATCTGGGAGGCATTTACCCCATTTCCATTATCCTCTTTAAATAGGCTGCCATTCCCTTCCAGCAATATGAGTAACTCTGGACTCCTGCCAAGTGGTGATAGGAAATAAGTTTATTTTAGGGGGCTGAAGTGCTGGTGAGTGGAAGGGACCTTCAGCCATTTCCAAGGCTGGCAGCAATCCTTAGATCAGAGAGATCCAGTCTCCTCCTTTAGCTGTGGTATCAATACAGATTGTGTTTGAAAGCCTGCAACAGAGACCTCTCCCACATCTCACACCCATAAGGGTTTTGTTTCTGTGTTGCGCATGTTCTGCATGGATTTGCATGGGATAGATGACAGAGGAGTACCACAGGAGAGACTGATTCCCATCTGGACATACGTATTCTCCACTTTCTACATAGAATCATAGAATGGTTTGGGTTGGAAGGGACTTTAAATATCATCTAGTTCCAACCCCATGCCATGGGCAGGGACACCTTCCGCTAGACCAGGTTGCTCAAAGCCTCATCCCATTTGGCCTTGAACACTTCCAGGGATGGGGCATCCACAACTTCTCTGGATGACCTGTTCCAGTGCCTCACCACCCTCGTGGTGGAAGAATTTATTCCTTATATCTAATCTAAATCTTTCCTCTTCCAGTTTAAAGCCATTGCCTCATGCCCTATAACAACAAGCCCTTGTAAAAAGTTGCTCCCCAGCTTTCTTGTAGGCTTCTCTAGGTACTGGAAGGCTGCTCTAAGGTCTCCCCGGAGCCTTCTCTTCTCCGGGCTGAACAACTTCAACTCTCTCAGCCTGTCCTCATAGGAGAGCTGCCCCAGCGCTCTGATCATCTTCACGGCCCTCCTCTGGACTTGCTCTGACAGGTCTGTGTCCTTCTTGATCCATTGAATTCTCCAAGAACATACTTCTCCAACCTTCAAGCAGCACTTATGCATCTTCACAGCCCCTGCAGCTGAGCCACAGCCCTGCCTGGAGTTCAGTGCTGCTGCTGCATTTCCACCCAGCTTCACCTTCCTGACATCTTCCTGCATTTCTGGCATGCTCCTCTGGCTGTGGGACACAGCCCAACCCACTAACTTCATTAAAGCCATCTCTGCTGCAGTCAGGACCTCTGCGGCTCTGATTAGAGACTTTGGGAATGGACCAGAATTGGGAAACCTACCAATTTTTAAGCAAGAATCTGTATCTTCTGAAAGAGCAGCGAAGGGATTTGGGAGCCTCACATAATTTTAATGGGTATAAACTGTGCAGGCACCCAAAGTCTGATGCACATTGCAGATATTTTTAGTGTCTGGACTCTCAGAAGGTGTCTTTGTCATCCTGACTGCTGTTAAGAGGCAGTTGAGTAAAGTCAGACTGCAGATGAACAAAAGTCTTATTTTGTTTTTACCTCTCATGAAAGTGAAGCCTCCAGTGCAGTCTTATAAAGTGTGTTAATGTCCTACTTCATACACTTCCATCTGCATAAGGCTGCATAATTTAGGTAATCAGTAAAATACAGCGGCCAAAGGGAAGGAACATGTGGGTAAATGGATAATTGAAAGATGCTTGCATGAGTACTGCCAAACCTTATTTTAGCTCCTGTGTCTCAGCTCATGGCTGCCCCCAGCCACCTCCCAGGGAAGGGGACAGACACTTTTCAAAACAGGCTGAATGTACAATGTAGTATGGTCAAATTGCATGTTGCCCAGAGGGGGTGCTGGGGGTGCGGGGATAAAAATGGCTTTGGACATCTCCATGTGCTACTACACCATGCAGAGCTACTCTCCCAATGTAGAGTTAGAGCAGCCTTGAGGCAGGGCTAAGTTATGTCAGCCTCAAGCAGCCCTAAGGGGAAGAAACTGGAGCTGATCTTTGGTCAGACTCAATCCCTGTCTCCTTGTCCTACCCAAGAAGGGGGATCAGTGGCTTATACAAACTTCTGGGTTCTTCCTCCTATAACTGGGTAAATCGACCTCAGCTGATGCTTATTGTGAGGGGCAGAGCAGCTGTAATGTGCAGGGAACAGGACACAGCAGCTTATTTGACTGATTCAGACACAGAGATGACACTGTGGGCAAGGCTTAGCCTTAAATCAGCACATTTCTGCCTTAAGCAAATCCTCTCCCTGCCCAGTGTTTCATGCTGCAGCCATGTTGACCAGCAATATCCCAGCCCTGCTGATGGGGATGGCAGCACAGAGCAAAGCCTCCTGCCTCCCTTCTCCCTCCGGCAGTGCATCTGCTCCACCCAAGGTCCTCACACCTGATGTGGAACAAAAATAGGATCAGACTGGTGCTGCTGACCCTGTTGCAGGCTATTGTCCAGCAGACTAGTGCAGAAGGCACAGGATGGCCGTGGTGCAAGAAGGAGCTTCCTTGTTCCAGGCAGCAGGACCTGCACAACAGCTCATATGCTGACCATGTTCCTCTGCCTTTGTGCATATGTTGCTCTTCATGCCCTTTGCTGCTCCAAACTGGAAAACCTCCTTCCCTGCAGGAAGACAGGTAAAATGCCTGAGCAATGCAGGCCTCATGGCCACCACCTCCTCGTTCACTCCCAAGCATCCTCTTTGGGGCTGTGTGTGTATCTGAGAATAGCTCCTTGCCAGAGCCTCCTCCGCAGGAAGAGTTATTTATTCATAGGCATTGGGTTTGCTCTGATAGTCTTTCTGAATTTATTCTAAAAAGAGATTTGCCTTGTGCCTGGGAAGTGCCTGGCCCTTCCTCCAAAATGGAAGCGAGAAAAGCTCCTAGTGTGTTTTTGTACATGGTTAAAAATAGTGCCCAGAAATGTATGATGGATAAACATGAATGAGGGAAGTGTAGATCAATTGTAGTAACCTTCAGACTGTACATACAGACAGGTATGTGTGTCTGTCCTAGCACTTCTAAAATTTCTTCTATCTCTTCTCACCCATTTCATACTTCAGCCTCTGCTTTCTACTCTTGTCCTTTGTTCCCATGACTTTTTAAAATTTTTCTGCATCATTCTCTCTCATTTAATACTCTGCCTATTTCTCTCTCTCCTCATCAGTGTCCTTTTTCCTCTCTGCTTTCCACCCCACTTACACACACCCCATCTCTTTCCTCTCTCCCAATGCCTCCCCCTGTTCTTAGCACTGAGCTCTTCTCCCTGTTCTCCCAATTTCTGCATCCTTTTCACTTCGTTCCTCAGCTGTTTCCTTCTCACCATCACAACCTGAAATCTGTTGGGGATGCTCTGCCCACGTAGCCCCTGGGGCAGGCAGGTGTCAAAGATTTCTGGTGCAGTTTAGCCACCTTGTACAGAGGTGGCCAAAACCTACGTGTCAGCTTAAAAGCTGACTTGAGAGCTAGCTGAAAGATGAGACTGGGTAAACTGGGCTAGGGGATGAAGTGTGTTGCATCAAGGTGGCCACCTGTGGTTAGGATGGGAGAGCCATTTCTGCTCTCCTCTTCAAAGACCAATCTGACCTTCGTCTGCAGGTCTGGTGAGACCCACGTTGGAGATACCTTGAGACAGGTCAAGGTCAAGAGGTGGGGGCTCTCGGTCCCCAAAGGTGGGGGCCTGACCTGGGTTGCCAGTGGAGCCTTTGGCTTAAGGAAGTGGGATGGCAACTCAGGTAGGTGTTTTGTTGCATCCTGAGTGTGCAGAGAGAACTATCTTGCTGTAATGGCTGTTTACACTTGTCATCTTGGTCAAAAAACGGCATAAAATCCTTAAGTCTATATCTGATGTGTGTAAGTGGATGAAAACACTAAAAACGAAGAGTCTGCCCATATGTTGTGAGTGCCTTACAGTGACAGACCTAAATGTCGATCCACATGAAGGCCCTTTCACACTGCACAAGTGTTAAATGGCTTCAGGGTAACTGGAAGTTGAGCCAGTAAGGGTATAAATAGCCTGTTGGAAACACTCTTCATGCAGTCTCCCGTCTCCAACTTCCCTTCTCTCTCCTGTTTCTGGTTTTTAAAGGAGGAAAACATTGGCTATTGTCTTTGGGCTATTTCAGATCAGTCTGGGAGCTGCATGGACCTCAGAAGCCCTTGGTGTGTTACAATGCCACAGCTGATGTGGACATCTGCTAGCCTCATGGGCAGTAAGAGATGCAGCACCTGAGCCATGTGGTATTTGGATAAGAAGACATCAAATGCTATTTAAAACTTCCCCAAATTTCTAATTTATTATGGAAAGCCATTGCCTGGTAAATTAGTTGTATTTAACTGCTGAAACCCAGTTTTCCTCTTGGAAGAGGAGTTTTGTGGAAGAATGTAGTGATTCGTGTTTTAGAGCAAGGTGCAGCCTGGTTCTTCCTCTGTCCAGTTGTCTCTGCCCATCCTCAGCCCTGTATTGCCTTAATTTCCTGTTTCCTAGGGAATGTGCAATGTTCTAACATTTAACATCAGAAAAAAAATGTTGATGGTTCTTTTTAGTAAAAGGGAAATGTTCAGGAAGGTAAACTGCAAAATTCAGTCTCTGCAGGGTCATACTTTAAATTCTTGTGAACAATGGAGGGGAAAATGGTTCTGATTTTCCTTGTTTCCTTGGTCTAACAAAAATACTCCTTGCTTACATTTAAATTAGAGCATATTTTGTTCATTCACTTCTGGAAAACGTGTAAGCCAGTTGCTGTGAAGATGCAGCTTTAAACAGCAGCTGCTTTGAATGAGCTGGGCCAGTTGGAAGTGGGGTGCTCATTGCTTTTTGTACTCCACAGCTCAGTGCTGCAAACAGTGGTGCTGGGGAAAGATAGGACATGGTTAATCCACTGCTCAGATCATCTGCTGGTGGGAGCTATGGGGAACGGAAAGCTGTGCAGGCAAAGATGGCTCTTACCCCTGCTGCACAACTCCTTCCAGTATATGGGATTTTGGGACAGTGATTTCTAATAATACTCAATAGGATGTTACTATAGCAACGATATGATGTGGTGAATAAATTCATGGGCTCAAATCCAAAATGCTGGGAGCTAAGATGGGTCTGAGCATGATTTAGGACTGCCTGTGAACTTTAGTTATATGGGTGCTATGCTGAAGTGGTTGGACTTGGGGAGAAGATAAAAGCTGCTTCTCTGACCTTGAAGGGAGCTGCAGCCCATTAGGTGCAGCTGGGGTGGGGTAGGGAAAACAAAGGCTACCCTGCAGAGTCCCCCTTCATGCACCATGTTGCATGTGCTTCCACGAGGGACCCTGATGTACAGCGTTTCCCTTTGAATATCAAAGTTTGCTGTAAACCACATCTGACATTTAGCTTCAAGTCAAATTAAATTGATTTGACCTAGAATGATTTTTATTGGTTTGTTTTTGTGTTTTGCTTAAAAAAAAATAATCTGTTACAGCTCAGTTCCAAGCAGAATCACTTCCCTTTAATTTTCTCTCTCGCCAAACTTCATCTGAAGTGCTAATGTACAAGAGGCAAAATTGGGCTATCGATAGTGGTGCCAGAAAAAGACATCTGGAACCTCCTCCCAGGGCAGAGCTGGAGTTCATTCCCTGCTAAGGCCCATCCAGATGTGCTGTAACAGGGAGACGGTATATGGGCACACTCTGTGCTCCCTATTCCACTCCTCTGCCCTTTTCCATCAAGAAACATACCTTGAAAGGTAGCCTAATCTTATATCTTAACTTTAAACCATTGCTTTTTTCTCTCCCATCCTCTAAGATGGTGACTAATTTCCTCCCTTCACTTATACTGGTACCTTGAGAGTATTTATAGACTCTGATCCTGCACTCTTCCTTCCTTCCCCCTTCCGTACAATATAAATGTATCTGTTATTCCCGCCTCCAGACTGGTCCCAGGTGTCCTGCACCCCAGTGCTTATGCCACCAGCATCTTCTGTAGCTTCTCTGCATTTTTCTGTGCTTTTCCTAAATGAAGAAAATAAACCAGGAGCCAGGTATTTTTGTGGTTTATCCATGCCATATGACAAGCTACAGATAAATAGTGGAAGTCTCTTCTCTCTGCCCTGCCCATCATCACTGTATGGGACCTTCTTTGTTTTACATTGCAGGGTGAGTCCGTGAGCTGCTCTTTCTTTTGCTGTCTGCTCCTGCGCTGCCTCTTGCCTCCTTTCATGTCCTTCCTGGGTACTTTGTCATGCTCAGTCTGCAGCACTGTGTACACCCTTGCACCCAAGGGAAATATGCTTCATCCCTGAGCACAGTGTCATCAACTAATGCGTTTGCGCTACCCTGGCTGAGGTTTTTAGTGCAATGAATGATTAGCCAGTATCTCATATTGCATGTGAAGAACTCACACCAGGATATCGTAGTGTCCTCATGCCCTTGTTAACACTTTGTCTATTTGACTGATTTCTTGTAGGTATGTTATGAGTCGATTACTAGAGAGGACTGAATGCCGAAAACACAAGGGAATGTTAAGTTTCCTGCACTTCGCTACTTTTCCTTTGCTTCCTAACATCAAAGTTATAGCCAAGAAGGCTATTAGATTTATTTTTTTTTAAGCACAACCTAGTGCTTAATCTTAGCTAGTAGTCATGTGCTTCCAAATACCCTCTGGCTTGCTCACTGTGGTAGACTCTCAAAATGGGCTTTTCTTGGATGGCGTATTGCTTCGCTTGCCCTGAAGTTTTCTGGATGTTCTCTTCTATCTATTTGAAAACACAGCAGAAAAGGTGCTTGCCCTATTTGCTTTTCCTCTTTAGACATGTTTATAATTTTGGCACAAACCTGTCAGTGAAGCAGCAGTATCTGCAGAGGTGTCCTGTCCAGAACTTGATCTAGAAACTGCTTTCTTCTCTGATGAAGCACTATACCTGGTGTATCTGCTGGGTTGGAAAGGTCCTTGTTTATGATCATAGCTGCAAGCCTGACTGTCGTGTAGCTGTCCTCCAAAAGTAGCTCATGCTAGAGCCTAAAGCAGGAGAGCTGCTGTGGAGGTAATGTTATTTATACTGTCTCCCCAAGCAGGAGCACTTCTACTGATAGCATTCAGGAGTTACTTGTGGAACTACTCTTAAAAAACTTCAGTATTTAGGATGTGAAACCTCCCCGGGCTGAATAGGAAACTATTTCGGTGCTTTCTGCCTCTTCTAAGGTCAGGAAAGCAGCAAAGTCAGAGATTTTCAGGTTCGGAGTCTTGGATGTTTCACTGGGGGAAGGGACATTCTTTGGAGGAAAACCGACCTCCCTCTGATTGAAAAGCTATGTTTTCATTGCAGCTTTTAACAGAAACCTTCCAGCCGATGTGGGTGAGGGAGTGAGGTGCAATAACCGCTCCACGCGAACTGCTTCAGGCACACGGATGGGAGGTCAGGCAGAGGAGGAGAGCAAGGGGAGAGCTCTCTGCTCCTGCTTTTCACTGCAGCTTCCACAGTTACCTGGCAGCTGACCCTTCATGTGTGGCAGAGACTCTAGGAAAGCTGCGTGAGGCATCATGATCTGGGTAATTATCCCCAGCTTTTCACTTGCAAAGCCAAATGCCAGGCTGTGCTGCTGAATGCAGGGAGAAGCGCCCGTCAGAAAGGTTGATCCTGGCACTGCTGTCAAGCTGCTGCCCCCCTCCTGCTTTAATAATACACAGTAATTCCAGCAAATGGTTGGTTTGAATCAGGGTTGCTCTGCCACGACCGCAAAAGCTTGCTATAGTGCAGCCTCCACTGTCTTTAAATCTGCAGAAGACTGTGATTTAGCCACCAACTCTACCTGCAGGGAGGTGGGTCCTCTTGCAAACACAGAGGCATGACTTTGCCTTGGCTTTCCTCTGCTCTTCCAGAAAAGCAGTGATCAGCAGCTGCCTGCCCTAAAGCAAAGCCCTTTCCCCTGTCCCTGCCCTGCTGGCTGCAGCAGGAGAGAAGAGGGCCAGAGCCAAAGAAACCCATGTCCTAGGTTTCCTTATCCCAGGAAACAGTGGGTGAGTCTGCAGTGCTGCCCATGGGGCTGCCTGCACGGTGTGCGCCTATACAGGGGAGAGGAGCAGCTCCTTTCCCCCCAGCTTGGGGGTATCCAGGAGTGAGGACCTCATGGGTGACATTCAAGGTGTCTGTGAAAGGTCCCCAAAGACAAGCCAGGCTGTTCACCAGGCCCCAGCTCACCACGGAGGTCTCACATCACCCTTGCAAGCCTTCAGGCTTTGCAAATGGAAAGAGATGGAGAGCTACTGAGTAAGGAAGGAGCAGGAGCTTCTCTTGGGCTTTCAGGGAGGCGGACAGTTCAACTAACCCGTGTTCCTTAAACTTAATTATGCCTCTGCTCAAAGTACAGACCACAGACTTGCTGGCTGGTCTCCTAGGTGGGCAAGTATTTTTGGTGTCACGTATTCATAGTCAGGAGATGGAGTGGCTTGTAGTTTTATCGGTTCTTCACTGGAGTGAAGGGTGGGATAAGTCTCTAAAAACATTCTTCAGGGAAGTGAGATGTCCGAAGAGAATTTTTTCTGTCTCTGCTTGGAGTAAGCTCATCTTTTACAGGGGAAGAGACATAGTGGCAGGTAAATAAAGGAGCGACCTTGAAGGAAAGGACATTTATAGCATTAGTTATAGCACATATGGCCTGATCCTCCTTAAGCAGAAGCTGGAGCCAGCAGGTTGATGCTGATTTATGACTGCAGTGGCTCTGCCCCACATTCTGCACTACTTTGAGAGGTTTAACTTTTAATATACTTTTGAAAACTTTTTGATTGACTTTCAGATGCACCCTTGGTGCCCCTGCCTTCTAGAAATAGAGAGAAATCATTTAACATGCAAGGAAACCACATTAGGGCTTGGATCAGAGCCTGCTGCCTCACCTGTGTCAGCAGAACTTCCCCATTTCTCCTTTTTATAATTTTTTTTAAATTTTTTTTTTTCTAATGCTGCTTATATTTCCTCATTCCTCCTTGATGTTATATATTCTAAATCCTATTTGATGCTATACAGGGTATTTTCTTCTAATGTTTCTATTGCTGCCAGTAAAAGTAGTTACCAGGACCCACCATATGCTGGTCCTATGGTCTTTCTGGCACAGGTCATGTTGCGATGGGAGAACCTTGGGTGAAAAGAGAGTTAGACAGTGATTTTTGAGCTGTCTCTTTGCCTGCGTCAGCCTTGTGCCGTCATGTCTTCTCTGACCTAGATTTCCCTGATGTCCCGTGGGCATTAGATTTGATCCTGATTTGTGGCCAGTAATGCCTTGTCTTCAGACTCTATTTGTTGGCTCCCAGGGCCTCGTACTTCCTTCCCTGGTGACAGTTTTACGCAGGTGTAACTCGAGTGCCTTTGGTGGAGTCGCTCCTGATTTACCCCAGCCCTCAATGCCTGACAGCTGGTTTTCTCCATGAATTACCATGCCTGACATATTGCTGTAGGTGTTACGCGTTGTCACAAAATTAATTTTCCTCTAGAGAGCCCTGAGTGATTTCAGCTGATCTTCATTGCAATTGTTGCTCTGTCTCCCTGGAAGATTCATGCCACTGGGGTAGCTTCAACCTTGGGGGTTGGGGAGCCAAGCTCAAGTGCAGGGTGACCCTTTTTTCTCATTTTTTAATAGCTGGATTCCCATGAGATGTTGTGGTCAGGTAGCACAGAGAAAACTCAGCAGTCCCTCCAGATGTGTATCAGACTTTTACTCAAAGACCTGTGTTTCAGCAGAAGCCCTCCTCCAATGCTGGCTTTTACCTTCCTGCTGCTGAGCCCTCTCTCCCCGGGGGTGGAAGAGCCTGAAGCTGTAGGGCAACGATTTCTGTCCTGGGTTTATCACGGCATCAAAAGCAGCTGATGTTGGCATTTTTCTCTTTTCCAGGCTAAGCTTGAATCTGCAGTTGCCTTACAGCAATCATGCAAAACTGAATTTATAAGTAACTGGGATGCAGCAAAGGTGGGGCTGGATGTGCAGGAGGTGCCTGTGGCAGAGCCCTGGGATGGAGGCTGGGCAGGGGAAGAGGGTGTTTCTCCAGGAGGTATTGAAAGACAACCTGGTCTGAGTTTGGAGAGTGACCGACTGCTTTGTAGCAGTCAGGGGGTAAAAACAGTGAATAGCTGAAGTTCCTAAATCATGTTTGAAACCGGATTTAGGTATTTTAGAACTTGAAGATGAGTGAGACTTAGCCAAACACATCCAGTTTTGTGAGATACTTTAGTGTCTGGTGCTCTAAAGGGAATTGAGCCCCATTTCAAGTCATTGAAAAGCATGATTTAGCTGCGAATTCACTTAGTGCTTGGAGTGTGTTTGTTGTGGGACTCGGTGGAGTTTGATCATTCCAGGGGAAATGTGACAACAATGAAATAAGAATTATTCTCATAAGCAGGGTTTAATTATCCTTAGCAAAGTACATTTGATAGCATTTTAGGCAGTACCTTAGTGTCGCTGAACCCTACCGACCAGTCATGTTGCTCCTATCACAGGAGTGAAAACCTGCTTTTTTCCTGAACCAGATTTTTGTTAAAACTTACTAAATGATATTTGTATCCTTTTCTGATAATTATGAAAATCTGTTGCAGCTGCACTTCTAGCAGGAACATTTGCAATTTTATGCACATTTTAAACAGTTCTTATGCTCTTCTCAGGGCTCTATTTTCAGTATTCTTGATTTTTCATGCTGTCTAGAGTACTGGGGAGGGCTGTCATGGACCTTATACCAAAGCTTTACTGCCAGGTCAAATCGGACCTCTCTGAGATCATTTATTGATGCAGAAGGCCTGGAGGGCACGCTGGGGGTGGGAACTGCTGAATCATTTACTATGGGTTCACTTTGCACACCGGCTGGTTGGCTTTGGGGAACCTGCTGAGCTCTGAACCCCTGTCAGCTCTGTGGGTGTCCATGGGACCTGAGGATATTCAGCATCATAAACAAAGCTCCACTCCTCTCTTTGACTTGGCTTGGTCTGGAGTGCACCACGACACCCACAGTGCCTACTCAGCAGCAGAAAAAAGGTAGACCCTGGTATCTTTTTGGTGTGGTGCTGGCAGGGAGACGATAGCTGTTGTGGTGCAGAGTCCACAACAGAAAAAAAGAAAAAAGATGCTGTTAATAGCCTGCCAAGATGACGGTGCCGGCAGCGCAGTGCGTCCTGTGTTCCCCAGAGTGGATCTGTCTTAATCTTATTAGAAACTCATCAGTGTCTCCTACACATCCCTCCTGCAGCCAGACCTGTAGCACTCAGCAGCTGAGCCAGGACCTGAACTGTGCCTGCCCAGTTTTTGGAAGAAACCAGAAGTAGACTGGGGCAACAGGAGAAACCCATAGGTAGGGTCTTGGGAAGCCACATGAAAGAACCACACTTTGGTGTAACATGAGGGTGATCTGACATCAGCTGTGGGGAGGAGTGTCTTGACCAGGCAGCTCCCAAACTGAAGCTCTCAAAAGTGTAAGGGCCTCCAGGGGCTGGATCCTGAAAGCAATTTGTCCCCATTCTAGCCTCTGTGCTTACGAGGAGGTGGTGAGTTGATAAAAGATGCTTATCCTCAGCAGCCAAGGTTTTTTTGGGGGGGCTGGGATCCCAGCTGACCCCCACTCCCACATGTTTAGCACATGGAGGACTGACATGAGGGAGCCCTGGAACTGGAAGCTGCAATGCCTGCTTACAATAGACAGCTAAAGTGCTGGGGCTGGAGGCTGTAGTAACTCATATCCTCTGCAAACTGACCCAGAGGAGAGGTTTTACATGCGTCAAAGCATAACATTAACTTGTTTCATTTCAGGTGTTATTTTCCATTGCAGGCGGGATGAATCAGAAGTCACTCCAATGAAGTCAATGGAGTAACCGGACTGTAAAGAGAATTAAGCCTGTTTTTTCCACCCTGTCCTTTTGCCCTCCTACCTGCACTGGAGACAGCACCTGCCTCTCTGCATGGCAGTGTTTCCTTTGGCTGCTGCAGGATCTCGGGAGGAAGGATGAATAACTTGCACAGCTGATGCAGTGACTCACTCCTGTCCCCAGGAGCTAAGGCGCAGAGCTGTCAGCTGCTCCGAGACAGCGGGAAGCAGCCTTCTTGCTGCTCTGAGTTTCCCCAACACGTTCAGGACCCATGCCGAGAACCAGGGGGAAATAATAATAGAATAGGAGCATGGATCCTTCTGATACATTCAGTTTTCTAATAGCATCTATTGTGCAAATGAATCACCAAATGACTTTTGGAGTATGGTCATTCATGTTTGTGAATGCTGTGATGTGCGGAGTTATATCTTTCCTACAGTCAGGATCATGAGAGTTCTGGAGGAAAAGAAGTTGCTGACCTGTAAAGTGGGTTTGCAAATCCTGAGCTAAACCAAAGAGCACCATCTCCTGGCAGCTGGGAATGGCTGGCACTGCTGCCAGGGATGCGCGCCTAGTGCAGTTGTCTTGCAAGCAGCAGCTTGCTGCTCTCTGCATCTAACCTATAGCATCTGGAGGTAGGATAGCTCAGGGCTTGACAGCTGGCTCTGGCTGTGGAGAAAGGCTAATCCAGGGGAGACCGAGAGCTGATTTAGTGGTGTTATCCACAGCACGGTGATGCCTGCACTTGGCATGAGGGGTCTCAGCTGTTTGCGTTTCAAGCTCTACTTGAGTTGACACACAAGTGCTCGAATACTTTTGAGTTTACATGGATATTAAAGCGTCTTGGGTTAGAAAATTCAAGAAGGATCTTGCAAAATTGAGAGCATGGCTCCCAAGTGCTACCCTCAAATATCTGTGGGGGTGGCCCATCTACTTTGAAGTATTGTGTGATTTGGCATGGGGCTGAGAGATGCCTCTGCTGCCTGTGCAAGCTGCCCTTGCTGCTGCTGGGAGTGGTACTAGCAAAGGACATTTGGAAATCTGTGTGGCTTTCCTGAGGTTTGAGTTGGACTTGAAATCAAGCAGAGAGGAAAAAACAGCTTGATCTGGATCTAAGAAGACAGCATGTGCTTTGAATTTGGAGACAGACTTGGGACTGATGGTCCATCTGGGTACTGTAAAGAGATGTGGAAAAGTGATAAAACACTGAACATCAGTATAAAGATGTATAAGATTACAGATGAGAACACAGTAAGGCAATATAATAGGAGGTGACTGAGCTGGGAAACAAAAGAAACAATGAGATATCATGTATCAGGGTCAAAAGAATAGGAAAAACTCTACCCTTTTTTTCTCTTTTTTTAAAGGATAAGTTAGGAATAAAAAGAAGACAAGGCCAAGCACAGGTATTTTGCTAGTGGCTAATGACAAAATTGTAAATTTGGTACAGAAAAGGCAGGACTGTTTAATAGCTACTTTTATTGTGTATTTGAAAGAAAGCAGGAAGATGCATCTATCTGATCACGATGAATGAACAATAAAAATGGAGAAGCCGGAACACAAGCTGCTGATGTGGGACTGGAAAACATGGTCTGTGCTGGTCATCAGAGTGGACGTCAAGCTGTGGTTTGACCCCCAGATACAGATGTTTAGGTGGTGGCAAGGTCTGGGCAATGGGACTCTCCTGCATCACTGTCAGGCGCAATGGGATGCCACGATGGCTCCTTGGATTTACACAGTCAGCCTCGCTATGAAGTCAGCCTTTCTAGATAAGAGGATAATTATAAAATAAAAAGCTTGGCAAAGTGCTCAACCACCTCCTTGAGCCTTTAAGACAATATAGGATATCTTTTTAAGAGCCAGGCTTTACTCTGAGTGCTGAAAGAAAGTCACTGCATATCCTTGATATGCATCCTGCGGTGCCTTTGGGAGTCTTGGACCAGAGCAAAGTTGCTGTGCTGGTAAATGCTCATCGCTCAGTTTTGGCCTCTTTATTATCTAAAATCTCTGGATGACACCTAAAGGGCTGAGGTACTGGGAGTGACAGGAGGCCTGAGGGACCCTCTAGCATCATTTGGGGCCAAACAAGAGTACTCCCCTTGTTTATGGGACTTTGCCTGTTATTATCTCTAGTCCATGCATTACCACAAGTCAGGGACTGTCCAGACAGACAAGGTGGACGTTTTCGCCAGGAGGCTGCGATCTGCGTGGACATAGGAGAGAGCTGGGGAGACCATGCTCCTGGCAGTTAGCAGCCTGGCAGCACTGGGGTACCCAGTAATGACTCCTGAGGCTCAATATCCAAAGCAAAAGTCAGAGCCAACTATTTAAAAGACTTACAGGAATTTGCTGGAAACGGCTTGCTCACACTATTCTGCTTTTGTCTGAAAAGGTCACTGAAACCTTGATTCCTCCAGTTGCAACCAAAGATCCTTCCTCTTCTCGGTGCAGCTCCAGGCTGTAAAAATAGCATCATCCAATTAAAGATTGGTTCCCCCTCTCCTCTTCTGAAAAATTAATAATTCTGACCGAATCACTGACACACAATAAATACCAAACCTCGCATTGCAGGGTTGCCAGCTGTTCTGCAGAACTGAGACATCATGTCCTTCTGTGTCAGTCTGTCTGTGCCATTGAAGGTCACCAGAGTTGCATGTGAAGATTAAGAAAGGCAGATTAATGTGGAAACTGGTTATTTTACTGAAAATTGGACACAATATTCTGAGTTGATCAATTTTAAGAAGACTAAGCATACTCTAATTGGGGAAAAAAATCAGTTTTATTTGATTAGCGCTTTTTCTTGTCTACTATCCTCAACTAACTTTTTGTTTCCTCTTCCACTATGCTACAGCAGTTCAGCTTGCATCGATCCAAATTGAGCTTCAGTTGCCTTTCTTAAATTAAGAGTTACTCTGCATGGAATCAACGACTTCTAAATTATTTCCTGTGTCAATTGCTAAATAGCTCTAAATCCAGTGCTGTAGCAGCAGATTTCTGGAGCATTCACTTATTCTGAGGAAGCAAAACAGTCATTTCCAATTTTTTTTTTTTCTTTACAGTTGATGAAAACACAAGTAACTTGCTGAGCATCTCAGCTGTGCTCAAAGGATTGAATCAGACCCATTACTTAGCTGGTCTCAGGAAGTGAAATTATTTCCCGAGGGCTCATATTATAAGAAAGCATGACTGCTGCTCTCAGGCACTGAATAGCTTTGCTTTACCTGAATTGGCAGGCAAGTTTTTGGGCACGTTTGAGGGAAATCCAGATTAAAAAAAAACCCAGCCCTTCGTAACAAGGGTAAATTCAGATCTGATACTGCCATCCGTTACCAGTGCTATTCAAGGCTTCTCCTTCCCACGGATATTGAACTAGATAAACTTAAAGTCAGAGTGCATTGCTTAATCACCAGGCTCTGAATACACTATTCTTCAGCAAAAATCTGCTCAGCTATTATAGGTTTCCATGTCTTTAATAGCCAGCCTAATGGCTGATAGATTCACACTTCCCAAATAAGAGGCAGTTTTACCCATGGCTTTAAATCATTCCCTGTGGAAACAGAGAGTTGCATTAAATCCTAGTAATTAGGCAATTTCAGCTGTCTTCAGTGCTTTTGACTCTGTGGTCTTGAGAGTTGGAATCCCTCTGTGTCCTGCTAATGTGAACCCTCTCTCTACTCACACATGCACATGGCCATGCTCACACCCCCTTTAACTCTTTGTCTTCCTCCTGAACCCCAGTAAGAAATGCATTTTCTGGTTTCATTGTTATTTGCAAAACTGCTGCATGAAAACAAATAAGGTTTACGATCGACAGTGAGTTGATTTGAAATCAGCTCTTGTGTTAACATCTACTACAGCATTGGTTTTGTACTGTTTGAAAATGTGAAGTGATGTGTCTGTTGATGACTATTTTAGGGTTATTTTTGCTTTCTGCTGATGAATAGCATAAAGAATAGGATGATATTTTCCCAGGCTCTCTTTATCACAGTGGCTCTCGAGCTCTCCTGGCCTGCTATAACTCCTGCTATGAAGCTCCTGACACAAATGCGTTAGAAACCCTTTCACTGCTCTATTGATCAGCATTACTAAGTACTGCAAATGCATGTGTATCTGGCTCACATATACTCTGGACAAAGCAGAAATGAAAGCTGCAAACAGCATCCATGAATATTGTTGTGACGGTGACTTCAATCTCCTTTGACTATGTTTGTGCTCCCTCTTTACTAGCGATAGCAGGATGTTTGTAGAAACGGATTTTTGCTCACTGATGGTGTTGTGATGGTGTGTTTTTCATGAGTACTCAGAGCAGAAGGTATTGCACAAACATCTTGAGCTGGTCCAAAGCCACTCAGAATCAACGGCACTTTTCTGGTGAATTTGGTGGGCTTTGGATCAGGCCCAGTAGGCATCGAGGAATCATCTAATGAAGAAGCAGCCCTGAAACTGCACGATTTAGACAGCCACTCACCCAGCACAAATAGTAAATTAGAAACAGCAGATACTGGCAGCAACAGGCATGAATCGTCTGTAGTCAGCAATTCACAGCCTGAAATATGTTGGCATAAACAATGCATCAGGTAATTCCAGCTAACCAACACGTTTGTGAAAATCCAAGCCTGTTTATGCATAATTTTCAAAAAGGCAAGTTCAGCAAGAAAAATATTTGCAAGAAAAAGAACTTATGCCTTTTTGCTTATTGATCATTTAGGAATGTTTTGTGGGTATGAGCTGTCCTTGCGAGGCACTGGATTACCTCAGGTAGGACCTGATGTGTGTGCTGGGCAGCCCAGCTTAGCCCTTATTCTGCTTTGGTTTCACTGTGGTTTTCCACTTAGGCTCCATTCTCACGTACCTTTGCTGATGAGACTGAGTCATTTGGAGCAGCGAGGATGAGAGCTGCCTGCAGCAAGTTACAAAAGCAGCCCTGAGTGAGCTGGCAGGAAAATAGAAGGTGAAATTTAGAGTAGGTACATATGAAGTTACATAGATAGAGAGGGAAAAAAAAGTCCCAAATTCACATGCATAGGAAAAATCTCCGCAGTGACCATCGCCACTCTGAAACAAGATCTTAGCTCGATCATAAATATTTCTATGAAAAGTTCTATGCACTGCTCCGTAGCGGTGAGAAGAGCAAACTGAAGGCTGGGAATGACTGGGAGTAGTGATGATAATTTTTCACCTGCTAGCTACAGCACCCCTTGCTCTCCTATGGCAAAGGCAGCTGCCACGAATCCCTGGCTATGGGCTCTTGGGGTGTTGGGGTAGAGCTGCTGTCAGCATCATGTCTGCAATAGCAGATTAGCGGTGAGGGCTGGCAGAGGACCAGCAGCACCCAAAGTCAGTGAGGATGGACACACAGGAGCAGGTAGCGAAGGTAGGGTGAAAAGCAAGGTGTGGCACTTCTGGGTCGCCTTTTCCCTGTGCTACCAGATTCCCCCTTGTAAAAGGAGAAACATGTCGTTCCCACCCTAAAGGTGGCCCAGGGGAAAGAAATTGCTTGCAAGTCATCGTAGCACTGAGTGATGCAAAAATACGGTGAGGGAAATGGTCATTCTGCCTTTGTGCAGGGCTTGGGTTGTGCATGTCAAATCCAACAAGGTTGTGCAGTAAAATAGAGCCTGCAGCTACACACTGAACAGTGTTAAGGGGGAAAAAAATTGCTTCAGGGCTCACTAGATGAGTTGCACAAACCTAATGCTGTAGGAAAAAATAGTTATGAAGATATTTAGACTTAGTACCATTATGTATGTGCAAGGAGAAAGAAAATAACCAAATGCAAGTAGCTCAGGAGCTTTTACACTGACATTTTCCAGCTTGTGGCTTCGCAGCTGCAGCAACGTCCCTTTAACATTACTGTTAAGTTTGCATTGTGCATGGTAGCCCAGGACATGGCACATACGGAGCAGGTCAGGAGCCTCACATCCCTTGC
The DNA here is from genome assembly GCF_000690535.1 of Cariama cristata. NCBI lineage: Eukaryota > Metazoa > Chordata > Aves > Cariamiformes > Cariamidae > Cariama > Cariama cristata. Next base: position 43,144 of record NW_009630588.1, read on the forward strand.
AGGGTGCTACACAGAGGTCAGAGAAAACTGGCCAGCCTCTGCGATGTAGTGTGCATCAGCGCACAAGCGGTTAACAGGCTACCACCCTTCTATAGGCACCAGCTCCTACAGACAGTAGCTTTGTTCCTCTACATCCCAGTTTCCTCAGCCCCTATAAAAAATTGTCTCCCCACCTCCCACCTCCCTCATGGAGGATCTCGCTGTTCCCGTTGTCAAGCTGTGCTTTAGATTAGCGCTGCAAATAGAGAGTGGCCATTGTTTGTAATTTAATTACCGTCATCCCCAGGAACTTAAAGCATGACAGAGGGAATTAAAGGTGGTATATGAAAATGATGCATGGGCGTGGGTAGAGGTTTAACTGCTTTCATGCTGGCCTGCTTTGTAGATGATGCACACAGGATGTGGCTTTCTGAGCATGTGGAAGTCACTAAATGAGGATCTTTAGTCTCTGCCCTGGCGTTTCACAAATTTGGAGTGGCTACTCTTAAAAGACAAAATGAAATCTAAAGCTGCCTACCACCTTTCCATCTCAATTTCCATCCAGCAGAATTTTTTTCTTAATTAAAAGTTTCCTTAGGGTGAAACTCCTCCATTTCTCTGTATTAAAAAAAAAAAATAAATGTTTTTACTCAGGATTGTTTTTGTATTGGACATTAGAATTTTTTTTAAAGCATATTGGATAGGGAGCCCCTGAGTCAGATTGTGAGGGAGGTTGTGGGGTTGCCATCACTGGGGATTTTTATGCACAAGCTGGGCAAACATTGGCCGGGAACTCTGAGCAGCTATCAGAATTGTTATAGCTATTTTAAGATACAACAGCTGCTGGAAGCCTTGTCTGACAGATGTGCTACTATGTTGCCCAAAGGTATAGTAAGAGACATTCCCAAAGAGCTTGCAAGCAAAGCGAAGCTTGGTGCACAAACAGAATCTAAAAGCAGAGGGGAGCGAGTATGGCTTTGCAGAAAGATTGATGCATGCAGGCAATTGTCTCTTCACTGTGCATCGTTTTTGTGTCTTTGCTTTAGGTGTCACAACCTCATCGCACCTCTTTGACTATGGCTCTACTGCCAACGGCGGTGACAGCTCCTTCTACACCTCTCTGATCTCAGATGTCCACTACACCACCCCGAGGGACTCCACCTATTTAAAAAAAACAGCAGGAAAACAGCCCCATTCCCTGCTCGGGCAGCACAGAAGGGTTTAACACACTGGGGCATCCTGTTCAAGATGTGACTGGGTTTGAGTCCCGTGGCTTGTTTAGCTCAGATTCGGGAATAGAGATGACTCCTGCAGAATCTACTGAAGTTGATAAAACCTTAGCAGATCCCATGAAAGTAGAAGCTTATAAATACATGGACATAAGTAGATCAGAAGAAATAAAATACCAAGAAAAGCATGACCCTGACTCAGAAGATGAGAGTCCGGGCCTTATTGATAAGTACCAGGGAATACCCACCAGGT
>NW_009630588.1:44657-56871 GCF_000690535.1 Cariama cristata
GCACGAAGACAGTCAATGAGCAAGACCTGCTTGAAGACACAAGGTCTGGAGATCAGCATAGTGCCTCCATGGTTACAGCCCCTGTCAAGATCACACTCACCGAGATAGAAAGCGCTGGGGAAGCTGCCAGCAAAAAGTCGAGCCCAACTCAACTGGAGACCGGCCTGAAGCCGAGCTGTGAGGTGGTACCAACAGTGACAGTGTCAGAGCCAGAAGATGACAGCCCAGGGTCTGTCACGCCACCATCCTCTGGCACAGGTAATGCTGGTGCACGGCACCATTTTTTTTGGTATTCAGAGACTGACTGCAATTGTAGCCCTGCATGTTGGAGAATTACTATGGGTTTGTGGGGTGGGTCTAAGGGGGTGCGAGCAGACATTAATGGGTTTCCGTGGCTGGAGATGTTTCTGCTCTGCTCGAATACCACTTTGCATTGCCAAACTGAAGGGGGATGCGAACCGTGCTGCCCATCACTAACACACTGCTCAGGATGGGCTGCCCTTTCTGTATGAAAAGAGGGGAAGACAGGGCTGGGGATCCACAAAAATAAGTTGCCAAGAGCCGCTCAGGAGCGTGGCTGGGTCAGATCTGGGCTTGCTGAGCCCGGTCCCCATGGGGATCTCTCCTCGAGGGGAAGTTGTGAGCTAGCAGGTGTCATTAGGGGTATTGTCAGCCAGGTGACGGTTTGGGCTGGATCCCGGTGATTTTGGGTTCCCTTGTTCGCCCTGTCTAGCCACACAGCCCAGAGGAAATGAGGGGTGTGGGACAAGGGTGCTACAAATGTCTGAGTTAATTTTTTTTAATTTTAATGGCTGTTTTAACACCTCGTTGCTCTTGCAGAGAAAAAGGTTAAATTGTTAAAAATAAGCACTGTTTTCAAGTGAAAGTACTGCTTTTAGAAAGTGCTGAGGAGGGAAATGCTGTCATCTCATTTAGAAAGGGGACTGGAGGGACAAAGGGCCGGTCTCTTTTAAAGGCTTCTGATTTCTATTGGAGGGGCACCAAAATCCTATGTTTATACATTTTCTTCTTGTCTGATTACTGCAGTAGTACATAATATCTGTTCCTCATTTTCCCTATTATAGACTGCTAAAATATGAAAGTAGTGTAGTGTTTTAAAAAGGAATAAAGTTCTGTGACAGAATACGGAATTTTCAGACTTGAAATTAAATTTCAGCATCCTGGATCAAAACCCTTTGACAATGAACATTTTGCATTTGACAATGAGCGTCCCCAAGCTGAAATTTCCATTGCTTTGATGACATCTAGAAGCATTTAAAAATCAACTGGAATTTCCTTAAAATGGCAGCCTGAGATTTCTTACGCTTAGAGAAATACCTAGATCCTATCTAAAACTGAGTGTGCATTTGTACACTTTCACACAAAGGAGACAGAAAGATTCCACTGCAGCTGTGAGTTTATCCTGCCTACATCAGCCAGAAACTTTAGATAATAAATGGACTTTAGAGTCCTTGAGTGACTGGGTGGCATCACACGCTACTTCTGAGACAAGCCGGTTTTTACTGATTTATGCTTTTTTGCACTACAAGGTAATTAAGAACTTCAAGCACTAATTATTATTTATTCGGTCTTTGGTGACTGTTCAAGGCTGCCTTCATGACACTTGATAACCATATCACATCAAAACAGCTGAATAGCATGTGGCTAAGCCTTACTGAGAGGCACTGGTGTGTCTGGCGTAATTGTTGGCATGGAAATGTTCCTCTCCATGGGCAAAGCTGTCCCCCAGCATTGCCCAAACAGCCCTGGGAAGTCCCACTGCCTTGCATCGGGGTGCTGGAAATGCAGAAGCTCTGCTTATCTATTGTGTTAAGGAAAGAAGCAGGCATCTTCTTTTAGGGGCTGGCTCCCGCAGGGTGTTTTCTCTGGATTTCCCCCCTTTCCCACAGCCAGCGACACGCTGCACCCAGACTTTGCGTTCATAAGCAAGGAAGAAATTTAAAACCTGCCCTCACTGTTTCTACCCAGTGACCCAGCAAAGTCATCACTCCTAGATACTCCTTAAGTATTCTGGCGAAGCCCCCAGTTCCCCCCTGCTTGGATCAGGACTTTTGAAAATGGTTTGCTTTCAATTACTGGCCATCATCTTCCTGGGGAAGGAAGACGTGGTCTGTTCATACACTGCAGTGGCCCTGAAAGGTGGTGGGTATTTATACACTTCCCCATGCCAGCGGTAAATATGACACCCTGCTGCTAGCCACAAAGGACTTTTTTGTTTGCAAGGTGAATACTGTGGCTGAGAGTTACAAACTACCAGCATGGGCAGGAACGAGGTGAAGCCGAGGGACGGTGCGTTGCTGCGCTACGAGGGCTGGCGGTCACATGCCTGTTTGGACACGTGCCGGATTAAGTCATTGCTCAGGGAGAAAATGCTTACATGTGGTAATGCAGGAGAGCGCACAGCTCCCACAGGCTTCCTGCAGCCAGAGGAAAAGGATGCACAGGCTCCTGCTCAGTGGAATCGATGCAACAGAAACTTCTTGGCATCCAGACAGGAGTGTGTCGTGATGGTCCCAAGCACCTTAATCCTGTCTGCAGCCATACTCTGGGTTGCAGAAGGACTTTCTCATGTGAGAGGGATGTGTTACAAGAGAGCTGTTTTGTTGGAGGAGCTGCAGACAGGCCAACAATACGTGCTCAAAATTGCCGCTGACGTGTCTTGGCAGATGCACAAACCAAAATTGCTTGGAGGAGTGTGGGAAGGTTGTTTTTCTTGCCCGTCTCCCAGCAGGATGGCATGGCTCGGGTGCTGTCATTAAAACCTCTCCATTTACCTGATTCATCTTAGGGAAGGCATATGATCGGGAAGAAATGAGCTACGCTATTGTTATGAGAGATTAAGTCAGGAAATATCCAGAAATAGCAGTTTTGTCCCAGGTCACGTCTGATACAATCTCTTTCCCACCGTCTGTTGTAGAGGAGCTTCCAGAGGTGACCAACACAGCTGGGTGGGCTCAGGGGGCCGATGCCCACAGCTGCACCCGAAGCAGGGCTGGGTGAAGGCAAGTACCCACGGGGAGCCAGCGTAGGTCAGCTTGGGGCTCCTCACCTGCAACCGAGGGGTTGGAAACCTTCCCCCACTTTGCTGCGATCTCCACACGTGTGGATGCAGGCGATGTCCTGCCATGGGCCTCTTTCACAGCATCAGCAGGAGGAAACTTGGGGGTCTCTTCCTGATGGCTTTCTTGAATCTTCACCACCTGCAACGCCGCTTAGTGACCCCTGTCACATTAATAATAATATAAAATCAGTGAATGAGCACTCGAGAGTCCAGAGGAGAAATTTCCATGTATGCCTGATGGCTGTTTCAACATGACAGGGGAACTTTTTTCCTCCAGAAGGGAGGGTCTTGCATGTGTATGGCAGCAATCTCTGGGTCAGTGAAGTCCAAGGTGGAAACCAGTGATCAGGAGGTGGCAGTGGCCTGGCGCTGGCAGGGGACCGTTGCAAACTGCCGCCGTGGTCCCCCTTGGCACAGGCAGTTTCAGGTGGCAGGACTGGCCTTGCTGCCGATGCACCAGATGCAGTCTGGGTTTGAGGCTGGCTGATGCTCTGTGAACAATCAAATGAAGCCTGTTCCCCATGCAGTAGCTCAAGACATCTGCTGATGCACCTCGTGCTGCCTCTGTTGCCTCTTACTGCGAACACTTTACATGCAATTTTACTTTCTTTGTTATTTCGTTACAAAATCTCACATGGTAAAGTGATACACAGGGAGGCAGAACAGCTGGGAAGTCTGGTACTGGGTTCCCTTCTAGTATGGACTGTAGGCTCCTTGCTAATCCTGGATGACCAGCCAGCCTTTTCAGCTGCTCATTTTCACTCTCTTGGGAATATCTTCTCCCAGCGTGAGCCAGAAAATGCAGAGAAATGTTTTTGTTTCAAATTTTGGATGACAAGTTGGTCAGTCATTATTTTGCTTAATGTGGTCCTTAATGATATTAAGAATTACAGTAAAAAAATTAATTTCATTCTTGGACCCAACAGAGATAAAAGCAAACAGAGAATTTACCACCCACCCCCTGAAAAAAAAAAAAAAAAAATTCTGAGAAAAGTTTCTGACCTGCAACTTTCCACACCTGAATGTTAAAGTTTGACAAAACTACTAGTAACTACACATGGGTTGTCACGATCAGCGGTGTCAGGAACCCACCAGCCGTATGTGCGTGTTTGTCCCCAGAACAGACTTGTATCCGTCGGTGACAGTCAGTCACTGTCACGTGTGGCCTGAGCCCACGTTCCTCATGGCTGGTGATCCTCCTGGTGAAAACCATATTGCTGAGCCACTGGCCAAGCACCGACCAGCATTGCCTTGTGTCTCAGCTTTTTCGTCAGTAAATGATGCTAATGATACTTCTTTTATAATGGATAAATATATGGGAAACGCCCTGTAAGGGTTTTTTTCCCCAGACGGGGAAACTTTCTGCCTGTGTTATCAGCCCTGCTAGAGAGATCCATGCTGGTGTGAAATCTATTGTGTTTGCTGCCTAAGCAGCCAGAAAACCTCATTCTTAACAATTTTTTCTTTTTTTTCCCCCTTTCTTTCTGGGTGGCAGAACCGTCTGGCTCAGAGTCGCAGGGCAAAGGCAGCCTGTCGGAAGATGAACTCATCAGTGCCATCAAGGAAGCAAAAAGCTTTTCTTTTGAGAATGCAGATGTGCAGCGGTCACCAGCCCCTTCTGTTGAGAAGAGAGACCAGCGGGTGAAACCTGGGCGTCCCACTGTCTCCTCACCCCTGGATAATGAAGCCAGCAGCGCCGAGTCAGGGGACTCAGAGATCGAGCTGGTCTCAGAGGACCCACTGGCTGCCGAGGACGTGCTGCACTCCAACTACATGACCTTCAGCCACATTGGAGGGCCCCCTCCATCGCCCGCCTCCCCCTCCATCCAGTACAGCATCCTACGGGAGGAGCGGGAGGCAGAGCTTGACAGCGAGCTCATCATTGAGTCCTGTGACGCCTCGTCAGCCTCTGAAGAGAGCCCAAAGAGGGAGCAGGACTCCCCTCTGATGAAGCCCATGGTCATGGACATTATCAAGGAAGAGAACAGCTCGCGCACTGATGCCTCAGACTACGAAGCAAGTAAAACGACAGAGAGCAGGATGAACAGGGAAAACCTGGCAGAGTCCACATCCTACCTGAAATGCTCCTTTGTTGCACCAAAAGTAGGTGCTGAGCCCCCGACATCTGCCGTCAGCACCGAGGAGCTGAAGGAAAGAATAATACTGAAGAAACCCATAGAAGAAACTGTTGTTAACCAAAGTAAAGTGTCTTCCAAGGACTCTGGCAAAAGAAGTCCCTTGGCTTCACCCCTACTGCCGTTTTTAAATAAGCAGAAAGGTAAATGCAGATGTCTATGTTGTTTTTTGCAGTGCTGCTGAGAGGGGGAGGAGGGAGAAGTGCCTGTTCCTTGCAGAGGAGATGTTAGTGGTGCCGAGCAGGGGGAGCTGCTGGCACTGGATAACATCAGCTTGAAGCTGGGCACGCCTGTGACAATGCACACATCATCTCTGACCTTCCGATCCTCTTCTTTTTTACCTTTTCCTTTCTCTTAGGAAAAAAAACCAACAACAAAAAAAAAACAGCAAAAAGAATTTTTAGGCCTAAGCATATAGATACTGGATCAAGCAGGAACCCCAGTAACATAAGGATAATTTGTACGTCAGGTATCTGGAGGACAAAGAGCAACAAATGATAATTTTTCCTTTGAAATACTACCTGCCTTGCCCTAGAGAAGGGGTGCAGTCAGGGAGGTGATCCTGTCCCTCTCAGAAATGTGAGGATCATGTTTTTGAGGATACATTTAGGAAAAAAGAAAGATTTAGAGGAGGAGAGGGGTTGAGTTTGGTGTTTCTGAAGCTGGTGCAGCTTAAATGAATTTCTCTCACAGTGGCTCACACCCTCCATCCTAAATAATGAGGGTTTTGTGTATGCTTCCAGGCTAGTGCAGGGTGGCAGGTGGCCTGGGGGTGCTCATCCCAGCTCTGCGTGCCTTGGTGGGCATCCTGTGTGCCCCTCTGAAAGCCCCTTCCCTAATCAAGCTCTGGGAGCAGGAAGGGCAGGACACTTCCCTGGTATTCAGATGCGCTCAAGGGCATTTTACTTCTCATAGTATCCTTTCAAAACCAGTGTAGAGCCAGCCAGGTCTGGGCTTGCTGTGCCAGGCACTGATGTCTGACTGGACCCACCAAACCTCTAGAACCACCACCAGCTTTCGGTCTAAGCTAAACCCTGAGGACCAAGGGGTAGCACAGGGTCACTGCACACTGACACTGCCAGGAGTCCCTGCAGCCTGTAACTGGCTTAGTTCACAAGGTGCACAAGAGAAAAACGCGTTTTATTCTTTGCAAGATGCCAGCTGTAAGTAGCCAGGACCTTTGTGTGCCTCTGGCTTTGTAGGCTGGCGTGGGAGGGATGGACACTGGGGCTGCCCCATGCCTGCCCTGCTCCCCCTCTGCCCTCTCCCCTGGCTGGGCTGGGGGGCAGCAGCACTCCACAGCTCTTCTGTCAGATGTTGTTTTGCAATTCAGAGAGCTACTGCTCCCTTGCAAGCAGCTGGATAGAGATGGAGGGGAGGTGAACCCCACCCCTGCTGCTTAGAGAGCATCTTTTTCCTCTGTCCATGTTTGTGCAGACGTTTGACCACATGATGGCCTGGAGATGTGGCAGACACATTTAAGTAGCACGCTTTTACAACTGATTTATCTAGCGCTGTGAACCCGAGCATGCAAGTCTAGTAAGGAAAGAGCCTGAACTTGCACGATGTGCTGAGGACTGCAAAATCTGCAGTGCAATAAAATATGTTAATACTGATATTCTTAGCAGTAATGAACTAATGACATTAATAGGCTGAATAAGAAACATGTGATTATTGCTTGTAAGTATGTTTTCCTGCCAGATTCTCAGAGATCACAACATCATGCTGTGCATCTCTTAGCTCCCTCATGAATAGGATGAGCTCCGACCATTTCTTTCCCCCTTCCCAAATTCCCCTTTTGTAGGACTGGCCCAGGCCCTGCCCAAACCCTGGAAGCTGTAGGGCTGATTGAATTTACCTTACACACCCTTCCTGCAGTCTCTAGCGTTGGGTCTCTGCAACCATGTTGTGTTCTGCTTGTTTTTTCTGGGCAGATGATAACAATTTGGTCTTGGATTTGGGGAAAGTAGTTGGGGAATGTCATGTGGGCAGCTATCACCTAGTCTCTCAATTTTGACATTTCAGGCCCTATTACAATTTTCAGTCCCCCTCGATTGTATTCAGATTTTTTTGGCCTAACTTTTGTGTCTCATTTAATTTCTGTCATTGCCTAAACTGGTGCTAACAGAGGCTTGTTCTCATATGGTGGTCAGAGGAAATCCCTGTGTGCGTGAGCAGACTTTCTCCCTACGTTGCAGTGTGTCGGTGTTTCCCACCTGTATTCCCATAGGACAGTAGTGGCAGGAACTTTTCCTCCAGGACAGACGCAAGACAGCTAATTACTATTTGGTGGTGTGTAGAGGACTATTTCAGTATGTGCTTTTCTCCCTGAAGACACCCTGGTGCCTAATGCAAGGAAGACAAAAATGTAAAGTGTCTCAAGAAGATTCTTGCTAAAACTTGTGTAACTTTTTAAAGATGATTTCAAGGTATGGGCAGGTGGGCTCAAGATAAGAAAATATGGATGATAGTGGGATCCAGTTTACGCTACCTTCCAGTCGTGTGTATTTGCTGTGTTGGTGGCTGTGTCTAGGTGTTAGTTAAATTTTTAGGTGGAAGGCAGAGTATGGGGCTCTCCTTCTACCTGGGAAAGGAGAACTTGTCCCTCACTCAGAGAATTCAAGTGAAACCCTTCATCAGCTTTTCAGTTATCAGAGGTGAACGGGGGGGGTGTTAACTGGCTTGGTGGAACCAGAGCATCCTCCATGGGTCCTTCCAGGCTCCATCAGCCTGGAGCCACATCAGCTAGCAGGGAAATGATGTGGCAGAGCACATCCAAGGGGACAGGGACTGCCTTCATAACATCAACTTGAGGTCTTGGCAGAGCTTTACATCACAGGATCATATATGTGTCATGCAACAACTCGGAATTACCTGGCAGGCATTTGGCACAGGCCATACTTGGCCAAAGTGATGAGAACAGAGAGAGATGTGGCACTGCCCGACAACAGAGGTGCAGCAGAATGATGCCACACAAAGCAAGAACAGTGTTGTCATTCATTAATTAAGAGAATTATCTTAATTATAGTTACTTATCATTCAAAGAATACTAACAAGATGTGACTATGTACTTGTTAAAAGATAGAAAACAGAAAAACCGTCATTGTTTCCTGTTACCTCCTTGTTACATGTCACTTTGGAAGTGTTATGCTACCACCACACAGCCTTATTAAGATGGAACGGTTTTAGTGATGTTCACAGAGTCCAGGTGGGGACTGGTCCCCCTGTGGCCATGGCAAGTCCCACCTGAGTTCAGATCAGTACTAGCCCAGCATTTCTGGAGATTCATAGGAAATTGATGGATCAAATGAAGCTGTTTGACACACCTGGCTGTGGTTTTGACACCCAACTGTAGATCTTACTGTGGCCCTTGGCCAGCTCATAGCCAGGTATATGAAATTTAAAAATAGTCGGCCATCAGTTTCACATGTAAGTGTTAACTGTTTCACAGCGTGATACTGTAATTCCACCAAGGAGTTTTTTACTCATATCCATGGCATTAAATATAGTTTGTGTGGCTCATTAGAAGAGTTTACTCTGGGCTGGCAAGACAAAAATTGATTTCGAGTGCATGCTCCAGGAAATTTGAGTGCACACTCCAGAAGCTGTGCAAAGTGAAAGCCCAGCTTTCAGCCTGCCCTCAGGAACAGTCTTGCTGACTGTGTTGCTGCCAGCCTGCAGCTTAAACCCTCAGAGACCTTTCTGGTGTGTCTGCTAGGCGTGATGAAATCATGGCCATTCTCCCAAATAACAAGGTGGAGCACAGCAAATGCATGTGTGGTTTGCGCAGCGATAACTCAATGTCTCTGCTTAACGTCTGTTGCCATCCAGTGGCAATAACAAAAATGGGCAGTGACTTCCTACCTCCATTTTACTGGTGCTGACTATCAGGATTTGAAAGAGTAGAGCTATTTCCGTACCATTAACCGCCAAACTGCCTCGCTTACTTTTCCGCACAGTCAGAAGGATGGCATTGCCTCTTGCAACACAGGCTTTGTTTTGGATGGAGTTGTGCAGTTGCTACCTATGTTAGTGTCACCAACTCCTTTGCCTCCTGCAGAACAAAGAGGGGAAGGCAGAGCTGTAGCAAGACATTTGCTGTTCTGCTGTCGCTGCCCCCGCGTCACTCCTGGCCTCTCCTCCCAGAGGTGGACGCAGCCCTTACACAAGAGGGCTTAAGGAACATCTGGCTGTGGCTCTGCAGGAAAGGAGGTTGCCAGCTCAGTTTCTTTTTTTTTCTTTTTTTTTTTTTTTAAAATATTCATCCACAGAGAAGGAAGAACAGATGCATTTGTATTTTCCAGTACCCAGAGCAAGGAATGCAGATTTTTACGCTTGTTCTAAGAAAACTCTGTCTTGCAACAGATTTTCACAAACTCTGGAAAATAATACAACTGATTGGTGTGGCCTGCATAGTCCGGGTGACATCCAGGCTGGGCTTGCATGTGGCTTGGGCATGCAGGGAAATTTCAGAAAAGACCTGCTGTTATGGAAACATGCACCCTTTGGCCTGGGGCAGTTTGCAAGAAGCCAAAATAAGCCTGGATCAAGGCAGGCTGGGAAGGACCATTTTGGCTGAGTCCTTTCCTATCTTCTCTTGCCCTGCCTGTTGGTTGCTCTCTGCCAGGGTGGCTTGGCTTACTGCATGCTGATGTCCCACAGCCTGGGGACCTGGTCTGGGGAGGAGTTTTCCCTTATGCTGAGGCACTGTGTCTCTCTCCAGCCTCTCCTTCAATGACAAAATTAGGAGATTCCTCCTGCTTGATCCATTTAATGAAACGTGGAGCAGCTTGTTACTTTCAGATAAGATGTCTGAGCTCAGGTTAAAAGAAAAAGATGTGAACATTCACAGTAATGTTTACTTTCATTTTCTTTTTATTTTGTGACAAAATTTAGCATAGGAAAAGGAAAATCCAGGCCCGGGGCTGTGGGGTTGTGCTGTCACTCACATGGTAGATGGCACAACTGGCAGGACCCAGGCTCCAGGCAGGGTCATGCTGGAAACACAGTCAAATCAATTCGTAATTTAAAGTGTTTTATTCTTCAGCACAGTCCTATGCCACCCTGCTATGAGGCATCTTGATTTTTATGCCTTACGAATGGCTTTTGTAGCATTAATCTTGATTAGTTCCCTACAAGAGCATGTCCTTACCACACACCCTTTGTGGCTGCTGTGGCTCTAAGCACCCACGAGGGACACCAAGGTTCATGGCCACCCATCTCTATGTGGTGGCCCTGTGTCTCTCAGGTAGTGTCACAAGCTGCAGTCAGGATCACTTCTGGTTTTGAGGTGACACCAGCAAATGCCCTGGGTTGACGAACATGTTTCCACTGCACCCTGGTGCCTCTCGTGCCATCCCATGGTGTCCAAGGCTGTCGCACAGTGGGCAAGCACAAAGCAGTGTGGACTTTTCCCTTGTAATCTGTCACTGTGTCTCCCCCTCTTTGGTGCCACAGACAGACTGATTTTACACGGTTTCTTGAGGAGCTGGTTTTCCGGCAGAGATCTAGGAGAGACCTTAAGTTATTGGGAATGCTTTTTTGTTCAGCAAAATGTTAGCATGTCCCTACTGTTGGAGGAGTTGCTAGTGAGGCATTTTTCCCTGGGAAGGGGATGTTTTGCAGGGTGATTTAGCAATCTGAGGCTCATTTCTCATCTGTGTGCTTTCACCAGGCTGGCTCTGCAGTCAGCAGCAAGCCAGGCCACGGCTTAAGCATACGGTAATGTTAGTTTAATATTTTAGTGCCATCTGCTGTAAGTGCCTCCACACTCCGGCCCATCTGTTTTGCATGCTTCAGTTTGCTTTTTATGGGGCTCTGGTAGGTTTGCATCCTTAAAGTCCCTGCTTGGAAAAGGTGTAGGGGAGAGGGATGTCCTGCCTGGGGCTGGAGTGTCTTCACTTTGTGATGCTGTAGGAGGAGTGGGGTAAAACCTATCGAAGAAGTAAACGTGATTCTGGACCTGATCTTCCCATGAAATCTTGGAGTAGATTAGTGAACCTCTGTGCACTTGCCTCCCACATGGAATAATTTAGGTGGGAAGGGACCTGTTGAAGTCTCTGGTCCAACCCTTTGTTCAAAGCAGTTTGGTCAGGTTGCTCAGGGCCTTGTCCACCTGTCCATCTTCTCAGCAAAGGCAGAGGTTTGGGGGTAACTGAGAGTTGGAGCCTGCAAATCTGGGTCAGTCCCATGATGCTGCCTCACCGCCGTTAGCTGCAGGCACACTGCAGAGCTGGGTAAAGGGGAGATACCAGCTTCATACAGAGTGAGCTGGCAGGAACTTCACAAGGTCCAGAGAGCCCATCTCCTGGCCCACAGCCAGGATTCCTGGTAGAGCACTCTTGGCAGATGCTTGTGACTCATTTGGAAAGGCCTCTGTTGGCAGATCCTCTACCAGCTCCCAGGCATCTACTGAAAACAGTTGCTGTTCTTCCATCCTTCTTTACTTTAGGCTAAGCAATTCTAGCTTCTTCAGTTTTTCGTCTCTGGTCACGTTTTCGAGCTTTCTGAACAGTCTTGTTGTTCCCTTTGTTCTTTTCTACCTTTGGTTGAATCCTTCTTGAAGTGAACTGGAGAGGGCATGGAGGCTATCCTCATGTTGACGACGGGTTACTTGCCCACTGTACAGGCTAGGACTGGACTTGTAGAGCTCACTGCAGCAGCACAACATTCAGTTCCATTGCTACGAGAGGGATCTCCTCCGTATTGCTTGGAAATGTCTATTCAGACTTCTGTAGCTTGCTGTGCTGACTCATCTTGCCCTACTTGGATTCGTTTGACTCTGTTAATTTTCTGCATGATGACAGGAATGGAGGAATTTTTGAAGGGTTGGGGAAGCCCAGTGGAAAAAATGAAGTTATAATAATAATATGATAATTATATATGAAGTTATATATATGAAGTTATAATAATAACATGATAATCTTGCCCATTTCTGAGAAATTAAGAACTTGGGGAAGAAATGAAGAACCGGGGAAGGTGATGGAGCAAATCATCC
>NW_009630589.1:0-12475 GCF_000690535.1 Cariama cristata
ACTGTGGTCTTCATGGCACTTAGAGGCACTGGGGTGGGGAGATTTCCACAGGTGATGCTGCTTTGCTTCAGTGCGAAGGCTTTAGTTTTTAGTACCACAGGTCTGATATCCACAAAGCTTCAACGTATTTTAATATAAAAAGAGAAATTACTGGAAGTAATGGAGGAACTGCACTGAATAGCCACCTTCTGGATTTATTTTTTTTAATCATCTTCATTATAAGGCTGCTGCTACACACTAATGAAACATTAAGAAAATTTAGAGAGATTGTTAACTTCCAAACTGATGCTTTAAGGACATTGTAGCTGTAAGGAAGAGTTCTTGGCACGATGCTGCTGAGTCCAGTCGGCGAGAACCATTTTATAATCAGACCCAAAACCAAGTCCACAGTAATGACGCTGTCTCTGGTTCCTTTGGTTAGATCCTCCAGTTTGAATAGTCCAAATGTAATAGCGTAGTATTCTGGCACTAACTATGCTGTGTGTAAGCAGTCCTATCGTTACCGTCTGGAAGATTGTCCTTCTGACTGTCTTGAAAACCTCAACATGTTTTTTGCTGTTTTTACACCATAACCGTAAGAAATGAGGTAGTGTTTGGTTTCAGGTACAATATAGTCATGAATATGCACATGAACTTAAATTTGTCAGCGAATTTGCTGCATGAAGAATAGGCAAGAAGTACTTCTAGCTCCTGATTCTGAAAGAGGAAAATTTAATGGGCTCAGCAACTTGAGTATGTAAAGAGCTTTCCAGATTCATGCTGTTGGCGCTTTTTTTCCCCTTCCCTTCGCATGTACCAGCTTGGGTTGCTTTACTAAAAGCTGAGATTGTGTGAATCTACAGACTAGTGAGTGAAGCGGTTTAAATACTGCAAGAGCAGAGACAGAACTGCAAGGGTTGGTAGGGCTGAAGTAAGCGCTTACAAAGCTAGGCTAATGGTGTAAAACTCGGCAAAAGGTTTCCCGAATGAACCTCCTTGCAGCTCCCTGTACGTTCAGTGTGTCCCCGATCTACCTGGTGTATTGTAGTAGTAATGTAATGATGAGCGTGAGTCCCGATGGCTGAAGCTTGTTTCCATTGATCTAAATTTGGGTAGGAATGGAGTCACTTAGGGAAAACTAAAGGCAGCGAGGTAAGCTTAACTTCAGTCTTTTTTTGATGTCCTGTAGTCGTTTACTGTTACGTTAAATGTGTTTAAACAGTCTTATTTCACTTGTGAGCTGTAAGTTTTTCACTTGCATGCTCACTTAAGGAGCACCTTGCCTTGGCCTGTGTATGTGCATGTCTTTTAACGCATTACTGATGCTAAGAAAGAATAGTTTGCTTTCGGACTGAAAGCTGAATGAAACATTCGATACTGTTTGCTCAATTGAGTGTCTGTATAGTGAAGAATCGGAGATCTGAAACTAATGTTTTTGGACATTTATCAAGATGTGAGAATTACTTGCAACGCTTGTAAAACCACAACCGTCCTGGCGTTAACAGAAACACCAGCACGCATGCATGTAAATCACAGGGTGGGGAAGTAACACGCTAAACGAGGCACTCAATCAAATGCCTAGAAATAAGTGGTGTTCACTTAAAATTCACAAATTCAGAAATCTGAGGCTGCGATGTTTTCTTTTTCTGTGAATCAAAACCACTGTGCATTGAGATTAATTGGGCTTGTAATATCATATACCGGTGAAGAAGAGATGCAGTTGTGAGTGCGGGGAAAAACTTTTGTGTGTCCCAGACCCCTGTCACTTGCAGAGCAATGGTTTTCATCGTTTTAGAAACGTATGCCGCTTTAAAGGCCTTGGTTATCGTTGCTAGCTAAGTTTCTCTGATGTGTATTTCCCTCCAAGTAAAGTAAACATGTTTCTCTCTTTTTTTTTTTCTTTCTTCACTGCTTTTCTCATATTATGCCTTTTCCATTTTTATTCTGCAGTTTGCCATGTGGGTGGATGCTGTTATATTTGTCTTCAGCTTGGAAGATGAAATTAGCTTCCAGACTGTTTACCACTACTACAGCCGTATGGCTAACTATCGTAACACTAGTGAAATTCCAATGGTACTAGTGGGAACCCAGGGTAAGTCTTGATTTACGAGTGTATTTCTGTGTCCGTATAGACTGTTCCAAGCTGGCAAAGCCGTGTCCCGTCCTTTCCCCTCTCTTGCATCAGCACTGCCACTCGTCTGATGATGGGAGCTTGTGGATAAACTGGGGGTTTATCAGCAGGGTGGTGGTCTGCCCTCTGGGCTTTCTCGACTGGCTTACTACAGGGCCGTGGTGTTGCAAGGGCTGGTTTGAGATGGGAGACAAACGTCCTCGCAGCACTCCTGGGAGAGGGAGTGCAGCAATGATGACTTAGAAGAATATTAAAAAAAATATTTTCAGTGCTGGCTAGACATGGTGGTTTTCTTGATCAGCGGGGAGATGCTAATGTTGAATTTGAGTAGATGAATCAGGTGCGTAACGAAATTCTGAAGTCAAACCGGTGTCCGTTAGCTTGGCAGTCTAGAAGTGATCAATAGCCTGACATTCCTAAGAGGTGGACGGATCAGAGATGGAAAACCTTCAACAGTGTGTTACGAAGCAGAGCCGAACCGTGCCCCTGTGCAGTGTTTCAGGGAGATGACTCTTTAAATCAAACAGAAATGCAACTTTTTGCCACCTGAAACAACCCCCGTCCTCCACTTCTGTTTTTCCAAAACTCCTTCTGGAGCAGCAACCAGCCCCATCTATCTTATGGGGTACTGTGGGAAGCGAAAAGTACCACTAATATTTCAGTTCCTTTTGCATCTGAGCTGTCTTTTGGATATTCCCTGCCTCGTTTTGCCGGTGCCTCACATTTAAGGTTCCACCAGCTGCCCACATTGCGGCTGGTTTGCTGCATGGGGAAGCCACGCAAGAGCTGAGGCTGCTGTGCACCTGGCCGTGTAGACGTCCCTCCTGGGGTAATTCTTAGCAAGAGTGAGGAGTCCTTACATAGGTGCCGGACATCAGCCTTCTTACTTTACAGAGCTGCTCTTTTGGAAGCATAGTACGGACGTTTTTGTGAGTTCCTTCCCACTGAAACTTTTCTTTTTGAGTATACCGCCAGATTACTGTGCTGTGTTAGAGGGAAAACACAACCGTCGTGAGTTGGTCTTGTAGGTTTGATTTTGGGCATCTTCCATTTTAGTGTGTGCCCCTGGGTTAGGTGATGTTGAACCTTTTCACTGCTTTCTCAGCTTATTCTTTTGTCGGTTTTGTGGTCAGAGAGCAGTTTGCTTTCCCCTGCTTGCTCGCGGAGCTGTGACCCCAGCGTGGCCACGTGAAGGCAGGGGAAGTGTGGGCAGCGCGGCAGGAGGAGTCACGACCGAGCTGTAGGGCGGAAACAGATGATAAAAAATGGAAAGGGAAGTAGGGACGTAAAAAGTCCTAGGATAGCAGAAACTACAGCCAAAAAGCAGAAATGAACTGCTTTGAAGGACCACGCTGTCAGCTTAAATCTGGAGTCGAGAAAAAGAGAGGGGGTAACATTTCCCTGATGTGTTTCTCTTTCTGCACTTCTGACACTTTGGGGTATGGTTTTGCATCTTATTACCAGAAAGGAATTTGGTTTTTCAAAGTTCATTTTCTGTTGCAGTGCTGATGCAAAGGGGAATTCTTAGTGTGGCTGAAGATGGAAATACTGCTAATCCTGGGAGTAAACATCAGAAAAAATACAGCTCTTTGGCTACATTGACTGTCAAGCAGTGCAGTGAAATGAAATATGTGAAATATATAAATATGCCTGTTAAAAATATATTTGAAATATACCTGTTTGACATCCAGCTTGTTGGTTTTCACCGGTATTCTTAAATGAGCTGTGAAATGAAATCTCTCCCAAAATGTTAGCACTTGCCCGATGCTTCCAGACGCTCTCCTCTGCCTTCTCGTTCTGCGGTGGGCCAGGCTGTAAGGCCACATTTGCTTCAGAAGTCAAAACTTTTTGAAGCCGTGGTGTTGCTCATCAATTCTTTTCTGCTTAAATGTTTTCAGCGCCCTCTGCTGATTTAAAAAAAAACCAAACTGCCAATTAAAATCTGCCGTTAGCTTTCCGAATAACTGCTCTGGTTTTATTGATTAGATCTCATGAGAAGGTAGCGATAACAGCAGTTGAGATAATGGTCATCTCATGCCCAGGACTGAGCCTCAAATACAGCACTGCAACAGTCACTGACTTCATGCGCACGTTAAAGTGATGCTTTTTTTCCAAAGAAGTAATGTAGTTTTGCTGCCACAGAAAGGAGCAGATTTTTTCAGCTCTAAATGCTGAAATTGGTGCCTGTCGTGGTGGTGAGGTTTTGTAGAACAGGTTGTACTGCTGTCTCACCGTAGGACTTTTTTTGCCTGAGCTAAGAATTACCATGATACTCCTGGGGGAAAAAAAAAGTTGCTTTTTAAGATTTGTTCGTAGCATTATCACTTTCACAGAATCAGAGAATGGTTTGGGTTGGAAGGGACCTTAAATCCCACCCAGTCCCAACCCCCCTGCCCTGGGCAGGGACACCTTCCACCAGACCAGGTTGCTCACAGCCCCATCCAGCCTGGCCTTGAACACTTCCAGGGATGGGGCATCCACAGCTTCTCTGGGCAACCTCTGCCACTGCCTCACCACCCTCACCGGGAAGAATTTCTTCCTGATATCTCATCTAAATCTGCCTTCTTCCAGTTTAAAGCCATTGCCCCTTGTCCTGTCACTCCAGGCCCTTTATAAATAGTCAAGCAGTAAAACCTTTGTAGAGTTCTTGACTGTGATGGAGTAGCGATGGAGAAACTTCTCCTTCATCTGTTAGCAGGATTGTTATTTTTTTTCTAGTATAAGGCTTTTTCCAGCTCCTGTGGATAAGCTTGAGATATTGGAGTTAAAAAGCATGCATGAAAGATAGCTCTTGCAGAGAAGTATGAAGTATTATTATTTGTTTAGAAAAATACCATTTTTCTTGGCTTTGCAGTATGTTCACACAGTGTCTCATGGGTGCCTTTACATCAAGGTTTGACACTCAAAGCCATTTCCAACAAATTTCCTGGATCCGGTCTTGACTGTGACTTGAAAACCAGGTCAACAATGTGACTAGAGAAAAAAAAAAAAAAAAAAAAAAATATCTCAGTTTTACATTGAACCGACGAGTGTCTGCCTCGACCCAGGTGTAGTGTGTGCCACAGGTTCAGGGTTGGGGTTTAGCAGTGGTTTGCTTCCAGCCCGACCTGGCTAGCGCAGTGTTGGCTCTCTGCGCCCGAGCAAAACAGAGAGAACTAGCCTAAAAAACGGGAAGGACCAAAAATAAGCCCACAGGACAGAGTTAGATGAGGAACTGAGGGAAGAACTGGCCTCTAGATTTTTAGCAACACAATAATGGTTGTCTTGTACAGCTTTGTTATTTCTCATCTGCCATTGTGATTTTTCGCCCAGTTGTCTTAGTGTTGGCTAGGGTTTTTTTAAAGAAAAGCACCTCTTATGTGCAAATCTGACGCTCTCCCTGAGTGTTGGAGTAATACCAGGTACCATTTCTCTCCCCATCTCACTGTTTCTCTGCTGCCAACGTTCTTGTCCTTACAAACACGTCACGTTTTGTGCTTCACACTCTACAGGTGAAGGTTACTTGTAAGCCAGTGCTGATATTTATGAGGCCTAAAAATCATTTGATATGTTTATAATAATCGGTCGCCCACTTGTTTATGTTTTACATCAGACCTTGTGTTCTTTCTTGTGATTGTGTATTTTTTTGCAACTAGTGACCTAAATATATATTTAAGGTAACCAAAAAGTGGTGTAGATTTTTCCTGGTTTTCAGACTCAATCATTGTGCTGGTGATTTTAGTAACAAAGTATAAAATTGAGAGTGATGTACACCCCTGTTGTTTCCTAAAAATTGCCAAATCTCACGGTTTGTACTTAAATTCACTGCTTGAGTATTGGTAATTGTAAGATTATGTTTTCAAATTGTACTTAAATATGTATTTTTTTCCTGTTGTTGCTGTAGATGCTATAAGTTCCAGTAACCCACGTGTCATAGACGATGCCAGAGCGAGGAAGTTATCGAATGACCTCAAGAGATGCACTTACTACGAAACCTGTGCTACTTACGGACTCAATGTGGAGAGAGTCTTCCAAGATGGTAAAGATTACCTTTTTTCGTCCAGCATATCACACAACACTGTAGCTGACTCTTTTGAATAACCACCAATGTCTGATAGCTCAGGTACTTGCCTGTTGTGCAAGTATTTGTTAACGTTTAGTTAAAGATAATGCTCAGGTTTAGCGACTTGGTTTGTTGTATTATCTTAAGAGGGCTCCTTCTGCTGAACACAGCACATGTACACTGTTGTATTCTCTACCAGCACCTTTAGTCCCTAGCATCTTAAGCTATTTTTAGTCTTTATTTTTTAGTTTTCTTTGGTGCTTGCTTTATTCTAGCAAAGTTTTCTTTGTTTTGATTTAGTGCTCGTGGAGGCGTTGAGAGGCTGTTTGCACGAAGTAGTTGAAAATTGTCTTAGACATTTGAGAAAGTGAGAATAAATGGAGAAAACTGATAGGACTAGGGTAATCGTGAGAAGTAACGCATGGCATTCATGGAGTGTTCGAAGTTGCCAGTCTTGTGTAGGGCTTTAGAAGTAAAGTTGGCCGCGTAACAGTGATTTAAAGCATCGTTAGCGGCAATGTTCTAGTTTGCCTTGTAGCAGGCCTTGGGATTATTGTGTACAGTCTCACAAAGAAGAAGAAAAACAGTTGTTTGGGACTATCTGTAACTTTTTTGGAACAGTTACCCCTTGGAAGAACTTCTGTGGGTGGAGGTGGAGAAGCGATGGTGACCTTGGCCTTGGCTGCGTGAGCTGGGCTTTGTGCGCCCTCTAGTGGAAATTCAGCCGGGTGTCTTGGGGCTCTGCTGTCTTCTCTTCTTTTAACGGTGGTTGTCGAGTAGCTGGACCTGCCCACCCCTCATCACAGCAGTTCTTCTGCATGTAAAAACCTTCTTAATTACGTTGTGAGACTTCTCAGAGCTCCTGAGTTCTGCGGGGTTTCTTTTGTTGCCAGCTTTTCGTTGCAAAGACCTGCGCCGTCTGTGGAGATGTGGGACAGTGTCACTCAGTACCGGTCAAAGATGGGTACAAAGACGGCTAAACTTTAAAAAAAGAAGGCAAAACATTCTAATTTCGAAATGGAAGAAAAAAAATGCAAAACATGCTCATTTTCAAATGGAAAACACTGATGTGCACGGCACTAGGTTTATTTCCAAATAAGGGCGGTTTTACCCATCCTGTTGGTAGGATTGCAGAGAAGAGCATTTCAAGCTGTATCTTTGTGCTTTGTTCACGGTTTTCTCTTGGACTAGGTACAGAAATTACTGTTTTCGCTGCCTAGATTTTCTATATTGAATGAAAGTTTCAAAGAACCATTAGGGTTTTTTTGTTAGTACATTTATTTTTTAGTACTAGCTATAGTTAGATTTTTAATTACATATTCCAAGTCCTGGTGTTTGTCGATCTTCGTACAGTCTAGTTTTTTGGGTTTCTTTTCCTCAGGGACCTTTTGAGAGAGGAGACTTGGCACAAAGCTAGTGTGATAAACTTGTAAGCTTCCAGGAAGCTTCTTTGTGTCTCTGCTAAATTTCAGTAGCAAGTAGAAAGAATTGTCAAAGGTCTTGTGTTTAAGAAATATCAAGGTTTTGTTTTACCTACGTGGCAGTCAACCAACTCCTTAATATTTGCCAACTAATAGGATTAGGAATGCTTCTGTATAAATGTGTTACAGTTGCCAGACATGTCTGGGACCAAATCCAATTCCTGATAATTTTTGCTGTTTATTTCAGGAGGAAACAAAGCAACTTCTTAACCCCATGAAACGAGGGGGTGTGAATGAGCAGTGCAAGTTGTTAATAGGGGGCACTTGATTAAAGGACGCTTGGTTTGCGCAACTCTGGGAGGTTCAGGGTCAGTGTAGGCTTAACAGTGTTTTTTAGTGGCTTCTTCCGAGGGTTCGTATAGTCTGTATGCGGACCTTTGAAAGGCAAGGGGTAGAAATGCAGAAGTTGGAAGAAAACTTCTAAATTACCTTTCCTTTAGACAAAGGATGTGATGGATTGTTGGCCCATATGTCAGGAGGCTGACTTACTGGGAGATACATGGTACGTTGGGGAAGGCTGTCACTTGGCACCAGCCAGCACTGTAGGTTTAATGACCATCACCGCAGCTTTAATGACCATTAATGCTGTGAAAGCTGTTGACTAGTGAGAATAAGTTTGCTTTTTTGGCAAAGAACGGGTTACATCTTTTGTGAAATTGAATTCAATAGGAAATAAAAGCTAGCGTTGTGAAATGCACACTAGTTTTACACACGTACGTTGATTTTGTTACAGCTTCTTTGTAGCTTGGTAGGCATGAAATCTAAAATTTATAGAATCATACCTGACATAATTTAGTAAAATTCCTCACAACGGCTTGCGACTAGACATTGCTGGCACATCAGCTCTGGAACTGGAGTTGCTCTTCCTCATCTTATACGAAAGGAATCGGGCCCCCTCTTCAACAAGCGAGCCAAGTGTCTGCCTGGTTGCATGACTTGGACTCTGTACCCATGGTTTTAATTTTTTTTTTTTGAAATGCGAGTGAGTTCTGCAATGCAACCTTTTGAGGGACTGCCTCTTTGGTCCCCCTCGAAGGACTTTCGAGCCCTGGTTGCTCAAAAGCAAGCAGCACGCAGCATTGGTTAATAACTTCTCTTTGTGTTCAGATCCTCTCCAGAATAAATGGAGCTGATTGTCCAGTATCAGAAAGCCTAGTCTGACTTGAAAAAAAACACTTCTTGGTGTAGATATTGTCAGTGAACAAGGAAAAGAAGGGATGAGGGAAGGAGGGACAGGCAAAGTAGAGGTCTTTACCTAGTATGCTCTTAAACATTTCTTATTATTTCAAGGAAACTCTGAGTCAGCACTCGCAGCCTTCATAAATTAACGGTGTGTTTCAGCAAACTTGAAAAGGATACAGACCAATTATTGCATTTCATTAATAGATAAATGAATGTTTGGTGGTTTTTTTTCTATTGCGTAGCTGAGGAAAACCAGTTGTTGACAAGTTAGTAGCTGTACACAAGACATGGAGCTACTGTACCTATGAACACTGCTTTCTGTGTATTGAAATTGTTCTTAGACTTTCCTCCCAGCTGACTGGGTATCCATTCTTGGGATTTAGGTATAAGATTTAATCACTATTTATGATATTCCAGGGCCGGTAATGCTTGGTGTTTTGATGCTCCAAGTGTTTGCTTTGGTAGGTCTGTGAGAGTATTTCAGCATGTTCACCAAGGTCCCGCAGGTTTTACTGGCTTGTGACTTTGAACGTTTCATTTCTTTCAAATTTTTAGAATAATGTTGATTGCTATGGGTGGGGTGGTTTTGGTTTTTTGTTTTTTAAATGTGGATATTGCAGTGGGTGCAATAGGCGAGACTGGGTTGGTTTAGTCATGTTGGCTTTAGTGCTCTGATTTCGCACACAACTCCTTTTTGATATTTTTTAATCAAGCCAAACACTGTGCAGGGATTTGCATCAGCTGTGATTTACATACGTAATTTATGGTCCAAACGCACTCTCTTCTTCCTCTCCCCTTCCGTTTTTCAGGAACTTTGAATTGCCAATGAGTTGGTAAATCTGAAACTGTCTGTAAACTTCCATCGTCCAAACCCCTGATACCAGTGCAAGTTACAGCAGACTTTTCTTTAACATACCAGTTACTAGTTTGGTTACAAACAGTGCTGTTTTACAAGCTTGTTCTAAAACCTGGTTTCTTGTTCCCGTTTTCTGCCTTGACCTGATGTAGACCAGCCTTTTGGAGGAGGAAACTGGAAAGGGCATTGAAGGATCTTTTACTCCTTCATTGCACACACATTAGAAATTAAATTTCTAATTTTTCCCCTGCAAGCATCCGCTGAACTCTGTTAGTGGTCATCTGTTACGACTTTTGTCTATTAGGACTCATTTCCTAATTTCCCCGCAGTTGAGTGGTACAATTATTTAACTTGAGCGATTATTATTACAAAAATGGTGCTTTATTCCTTAGTTAAATCCAAATACATTGTTTACAATGCCTCATTACAGTTGATAAGCTCACTATTGATTGTAGCAGAGCATAGAATCGTAGAATCATTCAGGTTGGAAAAGACCTCTAAGATCATCGAGTCTGTAGTTCATATTTTGTAACACGAACACTACTTTACAATAACGTTTCACTTTTGTCTGCAGAAACTTTTTATGAAGGCTGATGCGTAGTTAATCTAAGTCGATGTATTTTTAGATAACTTCTTTAATGCTTTAAGAAGCTGAAAACTGTAATTTGTGAAGAGTAGTCGTCCAGATGGTTATTCTTAGTCCTTTGGAATGTACATATGATGAATCACTCGTTTCCTAATTCGATAATAATAATTTACAAATGAACTGTTTCGATAGTGTGATAGAGCTTGTAATTTCCTAAGTGCAATAAATATTACAGCATCTTGTGGTGTGACAAGCAGCTGTTTTTGTGCAAAAGTTTGTACTCTAAACGAAGCAGGATTTTGAACATTTGAGAGGGCTGTTTTTAACCTTCAGCATTGTCCCACTTGGGTTTAATCTCGGATGCTGTTTGAAGTCAGAGCTGCACGAGCAGGCCCTGAATTTCAGTCTGAAATAAAAAAGGAAAATTCCAGGTTCCAGGGGAATACCTTAATAACACGACCAATGATGGAGGAGGATAAATTCTTTTTTAGCTCTTGATATTTGAATTTGGGAATTGTGGGAGAGGGGAATTAGGTTTTAAAAATAAGATCAAACGCTACTAAGATCCATTTTACTTGAGATTTCCTAATTAAGAATTAGGGTTGGGTTTTTTCCTGCTTATCAGAATAGATTTTATCAATGACATTGGAAATGATTATTTTAATATTTCTTGTCAGCACAGTATTGTCATGACTGTGTACTGCCCCAGGATGCCTTTTTAATGATTTTAGCCTTCTTGAATTAGCTTGATGTACCATTAATGCATAAGAATTGCTTTTATTTTTGTTCATGATGTATTCATAATTGCACGTCTTTCCCTGCTTTATGTTCACATTTTCTTTGACCCATTTAACTGTGTGCTGTGCAATCCTCTGACGTCGCAGAGGAGAAGCAAACGTTCACATATTTAGGGGATAAAATTTTACCGTCAATGTAGCTTGCATCACTGGCTGTGAAACAAAAGGGTTCGACTCTCATTTCGCTTCAGAGTTGAGTCTGTTACTGTAGCTTAGCAGTTCACTTTGGTTGTACGCCCGCCAGTCGCCTCTGAAGAAGGTATTTCCATCTTTCAGCATAAACTTTTCAACTTGGAGATCCTTTATGTTGCTGTGGCTCCTGCTGTAACTGTACATGCACAGCAGAATGCCGAAAGCCTACTAGTGTTATAAATTAGAAATGTCTTAATTTGGGGGGGGTTAAGCCAATCTTAAGAGCTTGCAGTCTGACCCGCTTGCGTAGTTAGGAATACATAGAACTGTATTTCTTTGTGTGTGTGCGTATATGAAAATACATGTTACTGATGAACCTTGTTGGGAAGGGATTTCTGGAAGGTCAAGGTTTAGAGCCTCCCTGTTACTGTACCGTTAGACACATCGCATCCTGTGAAGGTGCGCTCAGTGGAAGATGATTGATGCAGCTTACTTGTCTCGGGTACCATGGATGGCATTGCTGCTGCCATGTCTGTCTTGGGAAAAATGCATTGGTTGGGGACTATTTGGGGTTGGGGTTTGGTTTTTGATACTTTGGCACGTGTCCTAAAGAAGGGAGAAGGTGAAAACTCAAATACCCCGTTCCGTTGTGCGCGTGGTAGGATACACGTATCTGTTAGATGTATCGTCAAACACAGATTTGGAAGGTTTTACTTTGTACGGATGTTTGTAACACACAAATTTTGAAATAAAGATGCCTAACACAGCAGTAAACCTGTGAATATTGAGGCAGGAGTTAGAGGTGTGTAATGGCAGGGGCCACTGCTGCTTCACAGTTTGGACCTTTAGCTCTGGAGCTGTGCTGTTGGTTTTGGGTGCTTTATTTGCAAAGTAAATAATCTTTTTTTTTTTTATCGAGTGTCTGTTGTGTGTAAACATTGACCGGAAATATTTTATTTCCAAATAATATTTCTAATGTTGCGTTGGAGCACTGTGTCTAGAAGGGGTGCCTTGAAGTACGGCTTCTCCCCCATTAAGGGATGGAAGATGACAAATTAATCCTGGTACAGCTGGACCGCGGGGAAAGGCTGTCACTTGCTATCAGCGCTATCAAGTCAGCTTTTATAGATGTATTTTCATTAGGAAATGTTAATCAGTCTAATGGGAAGTAAATAAAGTCTCGGTCCTGTTCTGCTGACAGCTGTTTTGGAAAGAGGCGATGTGTGCGCTCGCGCACTAGATGCGGCCCGAAGGCTTCGTCACGTTGGGAGTGGGAGGCTGGGGCGGTG